>NW_025893973.1:0-11243 GCF_002878395.1 Capsicum annuum | reverse complement strand
AACGAACTTCCAAAACTCCACCGGTATCTCATCCGGCCCCGTCGCCCTACCCCTTCGCATCCTGCGGACAGCCTGTCTAACCTCTTCTACCTTAAAACGTCTACAATAGCTAAAATCCCGACACTCCTTTGAGTGCTCCAGTTCCCCTAACACAATAGCTCTATCCCCTTCGTCATTCAAGAGCCTATGAAAGTACGACTGCCATCTCTTCTTAATATGGCCGTCCTCCACCAACACTCTACCGCCCTCCCCCTGAAAGTGGCATTCGTCTTTAAATGGACTAAAAAGGAAAGTTAGAAACATGGGTTGAATATTTCAGCCACAATAACCATTTTCATTATATTTCGTATAAGAACCGTTACAGTTTATATTTACCATTAATACCACTAAGGTGATGTGTCACTTTCTGATCTATGAAAAAGCTAAGTACTTTTAAAAAAAAAAAAATCTGTGATAACTAATTGTTGTGATTCTAGAATTGATTTCTCTTGTTACGCCATTATTCAGAACTAAACCATTTGCGTAAAAGAACAAAAAGAAGAGGAAACAATGAATAAAAATAAAATAATGGATAAAAACAAAATATACCCTGTAGGCTTTATGCAGCCACGTTCGCACCTTTTTTTTTCCATTTGTTACGTAAGCTCCTCCTTTCTCAGGGCTCAAACAAAATATAGAAGTATCTTTTATATCCATTTGAATAAGCATTAGGGATTAGTTTTATTAGCCTCAATGGTTTAAGGTTATTATTTAACAACCACCACGCCCCAAAACAATAAGGTGTTGTGTAGCAAGTATCTCCTACACTACTGAAACTAACAGCATAACAAAGTTCTAAAACCAATGGTGAGTCGAAGTAATGCTTGACCATTAGAGTATATGTAGAACTTTTCGACAAAAAAGTTCTAAGTAAAAATATAAGTACTACAATAATCCTTTTAGCAGAAGTATCAAATTGAATGGAATTAAGAAACTAATGGAAAGGTGTCAGTTCAAGGAGTTAGCGACAAAATAAGAATTGACCTGTGTTAATTGATAGTGATGTAAAGATTGAATTAGGAATGAGGAAAATTGCCAATTCAGCCAAGATGCAAAAATATTTTTACAACCTTGTAAGTTCATCTCATGACTGACTATACAAAATTATTTACTAATACTACAGCTAAAATTTGATGGAAGAAAAAGAAGAAGAAGAAGAAGAAAGAAAAATAATAAAGAAACTATGGAGGGAGACGAAGCAAGATGGGTAAAAAGAAAAAGGTACACCTCATTTCATTGTTTTACCATCTAAGCATGTCCCTTCAACTCAAAGAAGAGAAATGAGATTACAAAAAAATTAAGAATCGACCCAGAAGGCATCTCAACATTGAAGACTCAGAATTTTTTCAATATAATGAGCATGAAGGAGAGAACTAAGTTAAATGTTTGTTGGCACGATGCCAATTTGTATCTCCGGACACATTATTGACAGATGCCATGTTAGTTATAACTCATGATTTTAAGGGCAAATATTTTAATGTACAAAGATAGAAGCTGCGATTATAATTCTCCCAGCATGTAAATGGAAACTACAGAAAACAAACGTTGAAAACGAAGCGCCAAACTAAGTTA
The DNA here is from genome assembly GCF_002878395.1 of Capsicum annuum. Classification (NCBI taxonomy): domain Eukaryota; kingdom Viridiplantae; phylum Streptophyta; class Magnoliopsida; order Solanales; family Solanaceae; genus Capsicum; species Capsicum annuum. Next base: position 9,632 of record NW_025893973.1, on the reverse strand, counting down.
TATGTTAAACTACAGCTAACACTTACGCAGCATCAGGTGCCACTCCAGAATTCCCTGATTTTTTATCAGTTTCACTACAGAGCCGTACATTCTTAATATGGCAGCATGTTCTTTCAAGCAACTTGTCAAATGATGTCAACTTCATGCGCAAGAAATCCTCCCTGCATGCTGGAACAGGGACTAGTGTGGTTCCTTGTCCAACAGCACTGCCATCAAATGACAAACTGTGCCATGAATTAAAATAGCATCTATCAGTGAGTAGACAAGCATACGACAAAAGAGAATTCTCTTCTTGAATCTTTCCTTTATTTACAAATACACAGTTGACAAAACCGGGGACTGAAATCAACTTCAGAAACATTCTGTTTAGTTAAGAATCCCATTCACGTTGCTCAAAAAGACAATTGATTTTGTAGGTTGACAGGAAAAAGAGTCCATATGTGCAGCCAAGAATCCTTATCCTTTTTACTTCCACAAAGGTTACTAATTTGAGTGCAGCATCTCAATAGTCACAACTCATCACGCTCGTAGCGCAACAAAAGGAAGAAATATTTATATTTTTTATTCCACTACTCTTCCATCCCAATTTAAGTATCCTCCTCTAATTGGCAAGAGCATTAAGTTGCGAATTCAAGTTTTATTTTAGTTAAATTCCAGTTTGTCAATGGAGAAAGTTGCCTCTTGATAAAGTTGAAATTTCTTTACTGAAAAAGGGGGGAAAATGGTACCTTTTCAATGGTAGGATATTGAAAAACACTTCATAGTCTAATTAAGAAAAAAAAAAAAACTTTATCAAATGGGTGATGTTGTCGTAAACCCAAAACAAAAAGAAAGAAGGATAAACTGGAAAAAAGGAATACACTTGACAGAGAAAATTGAAACTTCCAGAAAAAATGGGTTTTGATTTGACCTCTACTCAAAAGTAGCCAATTTAAATGGACTTCGCACAACAATTTAAATAGACAGCATCTGCTCTAGATATTTCACAAGAAATAAATTTGCAACAAAGTACCCATAATCTGGGATAAGATCGTCTCCTATGCCAGATACATGAAGATAATAGTCAGAATCCAGCTCCCAAAGTGCGGGTTTCCCTTCCCGAGGCTGGAAATATCCCAAGAATCTGAAAAAAAAAAATGACAATTTTTAAGAATGAAAATTCCAACAGAGACCTATATGTCGAGAATTCCACAAACTCAGATTAGGCAATTCTTAACCACCTACATGCAGCATCATAACAAGGAAAATTACATGGAAGTTAAAAAGTTTAGGGGATGAATATACAAGTTAATTGCATCTTGTTTTTCACCATCTGTATATGCATTGCTGTAATATCGCTTGATAGACTTGAGGAATTCCCTCGACTGAGTTGTAGCTTTCCACTTGCCCTGCCTCTCCGGAAACACCTAGTTTAACCAAAATAACTATTCAACAATATGAACAATTACTAGGAAGCAACACTTATTCAAAAATATTAAGAGAAATTGGTTTATTAGTCGGACAGTAAAATCAGTGAACATACGGTGTTGTGAGCAGCCGAGCCACCATATTGTTGAGCAAGAGCATCACCCATACCCTGGTACATATCCATGAGAGCAGCAGCAATGCTACTGTCAGCATCCACTTTAGGTTGATCAGTCAAGCCCATAGCATGGAGTTGGCGACCTAAAGCTTCAAGACCATAAGCATACTGGGCGACATTTGTTCGGTCCAAGCAATCAATGCAGTTGGTTCGCAGCACTCCACTTTGAAACCTCGGTGCTGCATTCTCATCATTATCTTTGCCAATTTGTTGACTATTATCAGCCTCTCTTTCTTGTTTGATCAGTGAATTCAGAATTTCATTGTTGCTTCCAATCCTTGAGAGCTCTCCTGAATTTGCCCTCAAATCTCTAAGAGAAGAATCCCTGCACGAACCACCATGAAACTGTTATATCTAGTCATAAATCAATTGTGCATCAACGCAGTTAAATGTCCATCGTCCAGAAAAAAGTCACAAGGATAAGTTCCCCTTAGCAACTCAATCACTCTACACGAAATAGTACCTGATAGAAGATCTGAATGTTACATGGAGACAAAGAAACATATTGGCCACAAGGCCCACAACAGAGTAGCAGCATTATCTTATGAATCAAGCAAGATGTGTCTTTAATAGCAAATAATGTGGAACGGTCATACAAAGGCTGAGACTAGAATAACGATAATTAACTTATATTTGTCTGGATGTCAACTTCTTCAAACTCGAGTAACTATACATGAATACCATTTAACAAAGGTCCACGCTCTCAAAAGTCCAAGTGCCAGAATAATGTTAGAATTGTCTATTGAAAAGTATATTACTCCCATCATCCCAATGAGATGATTTATAGCCACAAAAATATCTATCTCTTGTTTTAGAGTACAAGTTTCAAGTCTCTAATTCCTTAATCTTTGTGCTCAGACAAAATTCATCTTAAAAATGGGGAAGGAGGGATTATTAATTAAGTAGAAATTTCAGTTACCAGAAAATTGCTGAAGGAATCAATAATGCAAACACTATTATGATACTTGGTATCTAGATATAGCTCAGTAAAAGATTGCAGTAATATTATCTTTAGTTTTTATTTTCTTTATCTTTATTTAGAAACAGAGTTTAGTCTTATTTGAAGATAAGGCTCCATTCATTAATAAGCTTTTAATCTAGTCTAGTCTTTACACTTAGAATTCTACAAGTGTAAGATTTCATTTTTGTTCAGATTCACAATTCTACAAGTAGGACATTCCAATACTTTGTTTAAAAGACTTAGAATACCACTAGACTTGATTAATAGCTATTCACGAATTCATTTCCTCTTACTTCTATTCCTCTGCAAGTCTGTGATAACATTGCTATTATTTAGAAATAATCTTTATCTTTTTTTTTTTTTTTGAGGAAAAGTTATCTGTATATTCACAAAATTCCATCACCCAAACAGTGAAGAAACTGGGCAATTACATCCCATAGGGCAAAAACCAGAAAGCCACAAGAACTAGTCTATGCAGCTTTACAATTTCGCTATAAAATCAACAAAAGTTCTATATGCCCCACCATATCCTGTTTACACCAAAAATATAAAAGACTAAGACTATTCATTCGGATTAACGTTAGTAAAGTATAATTTTGTTAATAATAGAAAAGCCCAGTTATACAAGAGGTGTACCAAAAAGGATCTAGATAAAGATATACTTATCCACAAAGATGAGATCAAATAATCTACGAGAAGAGTATGACTCTTATCTTCTTTCTATTTTAATAACTATGTATCCGGACTAGCTTGCATGCACCAACTAATTCCACCGGGTACCTACTACCTCCCACTAGCACAAGTATCGGGTAACTTTGTCCACCAAGGATTAAGCACTTCACTAACCACAAGGCCACACCCAAAGGGTGCATGACTCTATTTTTTAGTTAGAGGTAGAGTTCTAGTAATTTTATGAGCTTTGACTTACTCAGAACTTACTATCATATACATAAAACCCTCGTACACTTTATTTGGAAACTTAACTATAATTTGACTTGATCAACAACCCTTTCTGAAATTGACAGCTCTTATTTTTCTCCAATTCCTCCTATTTTTGACTATTCTACACACCCACCACCCTTTTCTCTCTTCTCTTCCGGTGCTACATCTTATCTTATTTAGATCTAAGACTTCATTCAGTTGTATAATTTAAATGCTAAGTTGATGATTTAAAACCTCAATAGGTACCTATCTTCAGAAAATAAACAGTTATCCACTAGACAAGTTTTGAATGAAAACTACACCTCTTTGATACAGACAGGTTAACATATAGAGAGGTAATCCAATTTCAATATTACACTCCTTACCCATCAATTAGTACTACTATTTTCTCTTTGCAGCACTCTGAGAAGCAACAGTAATGAAACAGACAAATGAGAAAAGAGAGTGCCAAATAAGAAGGAAGAGGGGGGAAATAGTATACAAGCTTTTGAACATCCTTATCGTCAACTTCACGGAAGGGCGGAAAACACAATATAGGCAAGAAAGAGAGACCAAAGACAAAATGAGCAGCATGGGATAGAGAAAGAATTTAGTTACATGATATATAACTAGCCTCACCTTACCCGTTGCAAGTCAAACCATGCAAGTTCGGTAAACAAGATATTCAGATTCAAAGTAACTCATTACAAGTCTAATAATTATGATGCTCCATTGTTCCAACAAATCTCAATAGACTTGTAGCACCTCGGGAAAAAAAAAATTAAATTAAGTTTAGTATTTTAAACGAATCCAACTCGAGATTTTATAAAGAGTTACAGGCTGCGCTACATACTGAGTTAGTGATCTCCGAGTTTTTCTTTCAGCGGAATAAATAATGTGACATTTGAGAAGTTTCTGGGGAGTTATAATAAATATCACAATTCTGAAATTTCCAGAATTTATAAATCAGTCAAGGTATATAAGGATGACTACAACAACAACAAAAAACCCAGTGTATTCCCACATAGTGGGGTCTGGGGAGGGTAAAATGTACGCAGTCCATACCACTATCTCCGGAGAAGTAGAAAGATTATTTCCGATAGACCCCCGGCTCAAGATAGAATAGTAAACAAATTCGTAATAAAGCATGAAACAAGATGGAATAACAAAAATAAGACACCCACAAAGTAATACCCTACACTAAAGAACCAAAGGCACCCCCCCCAATACCCTCCTACTAGCAGCTCCAACCTATGGACATAGCTCTAAGACAGTTTGGCTACCCCAAAGCTCTCCTAGCTACCGGCTACGACCCGCCCACATGCACCAGTCCTCTAACCTAATTCGTGTCCTCCATACCTTCTATCTAAGATCATGTCCTCAGTAAGCTGTAACTGCTCTATGTCACGCCTAATCACCTCTCTCCCATATTTCTTCGGCCTATCCCTACCCTGCCTGAAACCATCCAAAGCTAGTCTATCACACCTACAAACTGGGGCATCCTTGCCCTTCCTCATCACATGCCCGAACCATCTCAACCTAATTTCCCGCATCTTGTCCTCCACCGCAGTTACTCCCACCTTCTCCCAGATAGTCTTATTCCTAACTCTATCACCCTTAGTAAGCCCACACATCCAACGCAACATCCACATTTCCGCTACCTTCAATTTTTGAATGTGGGAGTTCTTGACTGACCAATACTCTGCTCCATACAGCATGGCCAAAGGTACTGCCACTCTGTAGAATGACTAACAAAGATTTATAGTTGAAGTGTAAAACTTGCCTATGTACTATAAGGTAAAAATATATAGTATTAAGTGATTCTTTTTTAAAATACTCCACATTTAGTAAGTGGCGGGGACCACTTTGACTTCTCTTATACTACATAAATGAAATGAAATGGAAAAGGAACATTTTGGCTGGGAATAAGAAAAGCAAGAAACGAGGTGCACTACTTGCCCTTAAATTTCATCTTCTTCTTCTTGCAAAAGTACAAAAAGAAAACAATTGGTTGGGGGCTTTGCTTGTACTTCCAAAACGAGAAGCAATAACACTACAAGTATCGATTCTCTATTGTTCTTTCCCGTTTCTTCTTTCAACATCAAGGAATCGATTTAAAATCTATAATTGGAATTTGAACTCCAAGAGATAAATTCTCTATCCCTTTCTTGAACTTAATTATAGATAAGTATTTGGGGATATCTAATCTGAATCTTTTCATTACTTTTTGACATGGGCCTTTAACAATGGTTCTTGAGAAAAAAGATGAAAAGCGATGGAATTGGGATAGAAAGGGAATTTTTTTTAGGAATTCCAACCAATTGGGCAAACTTGGTATTGGACAACATAAGTTGGGAAACCTAAAGAACTCATATCGGATTCCTATTTAGAAATTCGATTGATTTCGAGCATAAGTGAAGATTATTGGAATAAATTGTCAAATGTATCTATGGGTTATTGATGGATGTATATGTTATCTTTGTAGCTAAATTGCCTATTGGATGGCGGAATTGGTGGTTGGAAAGATAAACGCTACACTTCCGCGGGTCGAATTATTTGGGGCTCAGAACACTATCGTAGCGAGTAAAGTACTAAAGGTATGTAAAGCTAAATATTTCCTCACCACTAAGGAACCACCTACGTCATGTGCTCCTTTTATCAACGTTAATATAATTCTCATGAAATACGAGGATAGAACCCTTATTTGTCTTATATATCGTTCCCACGTCCTACCCTCAAGCTTATAAGTATCGGTCTTGCTCTCTTTATGTCAAGTCTTCACAATATTCCATATTAGTTTCTTAACTTGAAATTCTTAGGTCACATGGTATATATGTCAAATAGCAATAGCATAGTTGCACTTGTATGCATTATCTAAATGATCATTCTCGTAATTCACATGTCTTTAAGGCATTATATGATATACGTTCACAACGGGAGGGTATATAGGTTTTACTTGGCACAGGATCGAGACTAGACCATTATAGCTAACCCAAGGGGGCGAACCTTGTATCAGACTACAACTACAGTTATATACATATGCATTTGGGCAACATACGTCTTATATTTGACTCAAATTGTCTTTGGTAGGACATCCTATGATTATTCGCACTACAAATAGTTTAAGTACATCACCTAGGGAAATTATAGGTGTTATATTATAATGAACGCTCCCCTAGACATATGATGAGCTAATAAAGTTAGCGATAGACTACAGTTTTCATATCGTATATTTGTTGCTTGTATGTTCATGCTTCTTTCACTTTGGTATTTGATTCATATGAGTTTCCTGATACGAGCACGGTTAGCTTGGAGCACATTAGGAAACGCTTCCATATATGGATGATAGCTTAGAGCCCGGAGGAAGGCATGACGAAATAAATACACAAGGTCATAGGTAATCAAGATGCCATTTGGGCAATCAAGAAGGTCCCTTGTGGGTTATTTGTAAAACTAGTATAGTTCCCGCGCGATGCACGGTTATAATATGGTTGTCGTATCTAGTTTTTAAAATCATATTCAATTTATTTGCTTTAATATTTAAATTTATATTTTTGTTGAGATTAATATTAATATTAACCTAAACGCGATAAATTTGAGACAATTAATATAGTGATTATAAATTGAATTGCAAATTAATATTATCATATTCATATTTTTTTCACTTGTGACATACTTGATACACCTGTAGGTCTGCAATTTGCTTTTTTAGTTTTACTAACTTGTGCTTTAATTTTGCATAGTAAATAAGAACAATCTTAATAATTCATAAATTTCTGTATGAACATAATTTCAAAATAAAATAAACAAAATATTTAAATCTATGCATAATAAGTGTTAATTATACATTTAAATAGTTGTTGCTAGGTGTTATGGTGAAATGCTGTATTTTATGTAGCAAGCTAGGAATACAAATAGATCTATGCTGGTAAGATTTTGCATGTTGAGTTTTTAGTGCATCAAATACAAATGATCATTAGAGAAAAGACAGGCAAGTATATATAGAGAGATTCTAAAGAGGCTAGGGATTGTTCTATGTTTGTTGGTGACATTTTTACTTAGATGGGATGAGGCTTAGGGTAGTTAATTCCATGATTAAATTACAACTAAGTGTTTTTTAGGTGTATTCAAATTCATTGATATTTTAATATTTACGTTTTATTGAAAAAAAAAGATTCATTTATATTTGCATAAAAACCACAAATCTATCTTTTTAGGTCTTTAAAGTAGTTGTCACAACTATACTCTTAAAATCAACATAACTATTACAAAATTCTAATTATGTGGCATTGTGCATCAACGTATTCGGATATTTAATTTCCATAAACAAACACAACAAATATGAGATTTACTATATAATAACTTTACATTAAAAATGAATCTTTAGAAATGAAAAATGAAAAATGAACAGGTCAAACAACTTAAGTGTCAAGTGTAAAGTTTTATCTTCTTTAAAAATTAAAACTGTTTCATAGATATTCTTTTTCATAAAAGAAATACGACTTAACTTATGTTGTGGATCTTTGATGTGTGATAATTCAAGCGTGATAAAAAGATTATTACCATAATAGTAACATGATGAACGTTAAGTTGATAATGATTATTCTGACTATAGAACAAACTTTTATAGTAAATTACTATATCATTCTAAACATAATATAATGTAGCATGAGTAGTGAACATAAAGATGAGTTCAGTTTTCCTGCTAAAACAAACTTTTATAGTAAATTATCATCCTAAACTTGTTGACAGCAAATCATATTCTGCAAAAATATATTTCAAATTCCAGAAAAAACAGTTTCGATACTAAAGATTAAATTGAAAAGGTTCTCATAAAAAATAGCAGAAAAAGAAGAAAATCTTTGCTCACCAACATATTCAAATCAAAACGATAAATAAATTAGAGTAGATACACAATAAAAAGAATAAGAAATTGTTGTCAATGCCCCTGGCTGCTGCTTGTGATACATAGGATTTTTATTATGGGACTTTATCCATATAAAAGACAGTTTCAATCAAAATACCAAAATAAGAAGGCACGGACGAAAACCGTAAGACTTGCTTAGGATTTGAAAAACTGGAGTTTAATTGAAAAATGCCCCAAAAAGGTGCTTAAATAGAAAATGCAATGCAGTTACTCTAATTTTTTTCTTAAAAAAAATTAAATTTGAATCTTTATCTTTATCTAAACAATCACATGTTTATCTTAACTCAAATTCAAAAAATAAACATTAAATTAAATTACAACAACAACAACATACCCAGTATATTTCCACATAGTGGGGTCTGGGGAGGGTAAAATGTACACAGTCCATACCACTACCCCGACGGGGGTAGAAAGGCTGTTTCCGATAGACCCCCGGCTCAGGACCAAGGACCATCCTTCATACCAAACACGCCCTAAATATAAAACAAATCCAAGATGAATAGAGAAAATAGAGGCTCAGATTTGTATTAAGCTCGGGCAGCAAAAGAGTCCAACAACGCCTTGGCTGCAAAACCATCAGAAAATCTGGTAGCATGCCCCATCAAGATGCGCGTCGGATAACATCAAACATTAAATAAAATTAAATAGTATAAATATAAATTTTAAATATAACCATTTGAATTTTAAAATTAAATTTATTTTTCACTTCAATGGCCTACTATTTTTTATATAACAAAAAACAAGTATAAAAATATGATGTAACTTTTCTTACGTAAAGAGTGTGTTTTAACTTGCTAAATGTGTTTTAACTTGCTAATGTAGCAGTTTTTTTCTTTTAAAAAATAAATTTGAAACTTTACCTTTATGTAAAGAATAACAAGTTTATCTTAACTCAAATTCAAAAAATGAATATTAAATTAAATAGTATAAATGTAAAGAATCACTTGTTTATTTTAACTCAAATTCAAAAAATAAACATTAAATTAAATTAACTAGTAAAAATGTAGAGAATCACACGTTTATTTTAACTCAAATTCAAAAAATAAACACTAAATTAAATTAAGTAGTATCAATGTCAATTGTATATATAACCATTTGATTTTTAAAATTAAGTTTATTTTTAATTTTAATGGCCTACTATTTTTTTATATAAAAAAAGAAGTAAAAAAAAACATGATTTAATTTTTCGTAAGTAAAAAAAAGTGTTTTAACTTGCCCATGTGGCATTTTAAAAAAAAAAA
>NW_025893972.1:10568-10840 GCF_002878395.1 Capsicum annuum | reverse complement strand
CTGAATCCATTTAAATTTTAGACAAATTGAAAATCAATTAGCCAAATTGTATTGCAATTAAGGCCAATTTGATTTCAATTATAGCCAAATTTAATAGATTGGCCAAATTAAACTGAAATTCGATACAAATTAATGCCTCACTTATTCCCAAGCTTCTTGATTCGATAAAATCGAGCACATATTTATCCAAATAAATTATTTTTGAGAATAAGTTAAATTTAAATCAAGATTTTGATCATTACATTTATTTTCAAAGATTATCCTTAATTAAA
>NW_025893972.1:0-10468 GCF_002878395.1 Capsicum annuum | reverse complement strand
TGATTTAATGGGATTAAATTAATTGGTTCAAGATTAGGGTTATTTAATAGATAACCCCAATTGAATTAAGAATTAGCTGAATCCATTTAAATTTTAGACAAATTGAAAATCAATTAGCCAAATTGTATTGCAATTAAGGCCAATTTGATTTCAATTATAGCCAAATTTAATAGATTGGCCAAATTAAACTGAAATTCGATACAAATTAATGCCTCACTTATTCCCAAGCTTCTTGATTCGATAAAATCGAGCACATATTTATCCAAATAAATTATTTTTGAGAATAAGTTAAATTTAAATCAAGATTTTGATCATTACATTTATTTTCAAAGATTATCCTTAATTAAAATTCGATATTGATGAAACTGTTCATTTAAATGACATCATTTATACAATCTCATACATGTAAATACAAAAATATATAATTATCACTTAAATAACAAATTTAGCCCAAATACATATTTTAAAATGCATTTATTTGGAAAAATAATTTTTGTAATTTTATTTGAAGATCGAAGAAACTCGAGATTAAATGTAGTTGTGGAGGGCAAAATTTAGGTGTCAACAAAGATAATGTAACATGCATAGCACAACTTAATGGAGGATTCAAAAAAGAAGATAGAATGAAGTATCTCGTCAAAGCTTTTCTATACACATGATCTCAAAAAGAATGGTGATATTAACATACAACAGATTCGTTCAAGTGACAATGCAGCTGATTTATTCACCAAGTCTCCTCTAACTGCAACTTTCAAGAAGATGCTGCAAAAGATCAGGATGCAAAGGTTCAAGGATGTTCTCATTAGGGGGAGTTAATACGCGTTGTACTCTTTTTCCCTCACGAGGTTTTTGTCCCACTGGTTTTCCTTGTAAGGTTTTTAATGAGGTAGCCTATATGCATATCGTTAGAGATGTGTACTCTTTTTCCTTCACTACTTTTTTCCACTGGGTTTTTTCTAGTAAAGTTTTAACGAGGCACATTATCTATCAATTAGACATTCAATGGGGAGTGTTATAAGTATATTACCATATAGAGTGAATGTCTACTTTACCATGTATAGTGAATGTCTATTTATGAAAAAGTTAGAAACCTCAAGATTAGTTTTTCCCTATAAATAAAGGGATTTTCCTTCATTGTAATTAATTCAATAAAGAATCCCTATGAGAAATAAAGAAGTCTCCTCTCTTCTTTCTTTATTCTTGTTGTCTTGCCTCATATTTCATAACAGTCTACTTTTTTTTAACATATTAAAAACATAATTTTTTAAGAGAAAAGACATCTTTTCCCCCCTGAACTTGTCTTCCAAACTCACTTTAGCACTTAAACTTAACTTCCGTTTATTTACCCCCCCCCCCCTCCAACAACTTTCAAGTGACTTAAATTCACCCTCAAAATCAAAATCCTACTCTCACACGGAGAGTGCACTATACACACGCCACGTCATTGCCAAATCACTGCCACATAATAAATTATAATTTTAAAAAAAAAAAAATAATCCCACATACTTACGTTTTATATATTCTTTTAAAAAAAGAAAATATATATATACTATTTATATATATATATAATATATATTTAAAAATATATATATAAAATATACTCTTATATATATTTTTAGATTTTAAGAGAGTATATTTTTATATATATATTTTTTATAAAAATATATATTTTATATAAATAAAATAGACCCCACCTCCTTCTTTCTTCTTCTTCACAGCCCCCCACCCCATGATAACGCTCAACTTACACGTCAATTTAGTGCAAGGCGGTCATCATCAATATATTTATCCAACTTTGGAGTCGGGGTCGAATTCACAAGGAACAATGTGAGTGGCGATTAAACTAATTTTAAACTAAAGCTACAAGTTAAATTCAAACAACTGACACGAAAAGACAAAATGGGGGTTTGTAATGGTTAAACAAGTGATTGTTGGTAATCAAGAGTTTATGGAATAACCAAAATTTTGTTCACTAGGGCTTACAGTACATGATAGATGTTAAAGGTAACCCAAGGTTCTCACGGTGGTTGGGATAACAAGTTATCTTTATCGATGATATGCTCAAATGTCTCTCAACCTATTCAAGCATCTAATTTCCTAATTCTCTCAGACTTAGGGAATCGTTACTGACTGCCCAGATTTTACCTCAGGTTAATCAACCTTGTTACAGCGCTGATTATTAAACGAAGGCTTTCTGAGTCCCTATTGATAATTCACTTCCTACTGTTTATGATTTCTTTCTCAAGCAAACCAAAGTAGGTACACCTATTGTTTGCAACCAACAGACATAAATTATAAACTCAGAATTATCAAGAAATCCTAACACTTATTAAACCTTGAGTATTTAACACCTTATCATGACCTAACCCTAGATCCCATAATCCAGGTTAATGGAATTTATCCACTCATGATACAACGATCGAAACACATAATTGAATTCATGATTTGAAAGATAAACTTACATAGATGAATAATAATTAGGGAATCGTAGATTAGATCATCAAGTGAAATTCCAAAATAATGATGATAATCTCTTCAAAGTATTTGTTTTTTCAAGCCTAGAAAATTAGAGAGAGAGAGAGAAAATATCAAAATGTATCCCCCAGAACTCAATGTGCGGCCCCCCCTTAGAAAACCCTAAACAAGGCTTTTAAATAGTTAATCCTAAATAAGGGAACAAAATCAAGGTTTCAGCTTTTCCTCGGAATAGACAATGCCATTTCTGACAGATTATTAGACACCTGACGGCTTGTGCGGAATATCATCAAAGCTTCTAGTATAATAACATCTTCTGCTTTTCTTGACGACAAAATCTTGACGGCTTATCAAATATGTGACGACATGTCAGAATTTCGTCACATCCACACTAGCAATCATTATGTTCTGCTTTGAGTTGATGGCAATTTTGATGCCTTATCACAGCTGTAACGACATATCAAAAATGTCGTCACACCTCACTTTACTTCTTCAGATTCTGTCTAAGCTTGACGGCAACTTTGATAATCAATCACCAGGCTGCCGATGCGTCAAAAAATGTCATTAGAAACACTTCATCTCATTTGTACCAAATTTCACTTGGTTTATTCCTCTTTCCTTAATTTCCACCCCTATCACTTACACCTGCATTAACACAACAAAAACAATTAAAAATAACAAAAGTTGCTTAAGACTTCACAATTATTTAGAGTTAAAAGCCTCAAATGTATTAGCATCTGCTCACACATTAACACCCTCAACTTAAAACAATTGCTTGTCCTCAAGCAACCAAAACATAACTAGGAAGATACAAAGTACAATTGGAAGTCACTCATTCACATAAGCTCAAACACATTTTACCTTCTCCAAGGACAACTATTTCAAACTTAACTGTGTATACTATTGAAGAACAACAATGTGACACACAGGACTCAAGATATGGCATAAATTCAGTAACACAATCATGCATGCACCAACATTGCACTACCCAAATAAGTTAGCTACCTATAACATACCTAGTATGCCCTCACAACAAAGAAATCCCTTTCTCACTCATATCAGACATCAAATGTTTAACATAGGGATAATCCACATATCTTCACTCTCGAAATAAAGTTCCAATCATTGTATGTCATTTTCCATAGGCTTGCCCTTATTTTCATTACCAAGGTCTTCAGACAAGTCAGCTAGGATCACTGTAGGACTTTTTCTCGGCTTGTAATGTAGGCTAGGGGCTGGTATGATATTCAAGGGCATTTAAAGTGACTACGCCTCCTTGACACTGCACTAAACTCTTGGGGTTTCAACTCCCAACCTTCTTTTCTTCCTCTCTTTTATTGATCACATATGCTCAAGATGGATGCGGTCTTTTCAATTATCACATTATCTTTTTATCATATTTTACACAACTTTCTCATTTCTTATTCTTTTTTTACCGCACCCAACTTTTTATTCTTTTCTTTTATTCTTCCTCTCTTCATACTCATTTTGTATCACGTACCTCTATAATAGCCACCCTCAACTTAGGTTGTTTTCTTAATTCAAGGTGCACAATATCCAAGGAGGACCAGGGTCAAAACAGGTTCATTGTGATGTAAACGGGAAGGTGAGAGGTGTCGTAGAAAGAAATAGGCTAACTAGGCTCAAAACAGGGATCAAGAGATATTATGCACATAGGGAAGATCATTTTGGCTAAAGTGGGCTAAAATAAAAATGGCCTATGATCCTTTCCTAACTCCTATCCTATAACCATGGCAAGACTAACAGGGAAAGTTCTGAATTTAACACACAAAGGGAACTAGGTAGTATCTCACACACACATGGTATAAAGGTACATCACAAGCCCCTACCTATCCGGTTCATGCAATTGTTAACAATGATTATCATGTCCCCAGCACTAATGCCATAAAAAAATTCACAGTAGTCACATACAGATGCACATCACACAGTTAACACAGACAATGGGAGAGGTAGTTATCATTCCAAGAAGAATCAAAAAAAATATATCAACTGCTATAGATACTTATTTTTCTCCCAATTAACGACAACACATCACAACACAAAAATAATATGCCTAAACATGCCGGCTCTACTAAAAACAAGACTCCGGGGAAAAGAGGCACGGCAACAAAAACCCCAGGAGGACATCAACACCCACAAGTAGCCGCACCCTCAACTTAAAATCATGCAAAGTCCCTAATGTGTTAAACTAAAACAAAAGAGTCAAAAGCATACCTGTGGCACAATGGGTATAAAGATTTGATGTCAATCACATAATACGAATACAAACAACAAAATACCTTAGGTTGCCTCCCAAGAAGCGCCTAATTTAGTGTCGCGGTACGACAATATTTAGTCATCCTTTATTTCTCCACTTAGACGATTTGAATTGTCGGCCCATCTTTTGATCTTTACATCTTTTAGGTCTGTTGGGAAAATGTGAGGGCATAATAAGGAATGTTCTATCACGCCACTTCGAAGACTTGAATCGCTTGCCCAATTTCGCATCGAACTTTTGTGTGGGCTCATTGGGCAACAATGAGGATCTTAAAAAGCCACTAAATGAATATAGATCTTTAAGCTTCTTGGCCTTCAAGGTTGGGGTTGTAGTATACCCTTTTGGAAAGATAAACTCCAAAATATAAGAATTTTTCTCCTTATTTTCAAATTTCATCATTTGCTTAGATGGTTCGACTTCCATCACATCCACGAAGCATAATGTTGAAAAGTGGTTCGAATAAGGACTAACTCTCAATTCTGGAGTAGCGTCCCTATTAGTATCTTTACCCCAAAATAGACTAGAGTCTTCACAAGGATTGTTCTTGATTTCTTCTTTCAATTCTAGTACCATTTCCTTATCTTTGGTATCTTCGTTCATGAATGGTTCGGTTGGTTGGGAAATCACCAAGGGTTCTTAATCCTCATCTTCATACTCTTCCATTATGTAAAATGATTCCACAGACAAGATATCATCTAAGTATAATATGGAAGAGTGCTTTGAATGATTAATCTCTATATCCATATCCTCATAAATGATTGGCCTCATGCCTTGACGCATATCACATACAATACTATACGTTTCTTCCTGGAGATCCAATATTCATTGAAACATAGCTTCAATGCCACTCTTTCTGGTGCTTTGTTCTTCCTTTTTTTGACCATAAGAACTGTCAAACTCAAAAGAAGAACTAGAATTTTGGTTAGCGCAATAGGGAGCGGGGGCATTCGGGCAATCACTCCAACGTCCATCTTGACCACCACATAAAGAACAAGCATACTCCCGGTAGGATGGATATGGTGCACACATCTCTATCCAAGGAGCATATCTACAATCTTGCAAAAAGTGAGGTCCATCACAATATGGACATGGATCATCAAGATAAGATTTCCAACCACCAAGCTCATGTTCATTCCACGATGCCATAATAATAAGTAAACTAAAATAAAAATCTACCTAACACAAGAAATAAAAGAAACTAAAAACAAATATTTATAAGTTTGAATTCAAGCAAGTAGGCTAAAATTTCAAACCAACTCAATACGCCAAATTGTTCTCAAGCAACGGCACCATTTTTTATAACGCTCAACTTACACGTCAATTTAGTGCAAAGTGGTCATCGTCAATATATTTACCCAACTTTAGAGTCGGGGTTGAATCCACAGGGAATAATGTGAGTGGCGATTAAATTAATTTGAAACTAAAGCTACAAGTTAAATTCAAACAACTGACACAAAAAGGCAAAATGGGGGTTTTTAATGGTTGAACAAGTGATTGTTGGTAATCAAGAGTTTATGGAATAACCGAAATTATGTTCACTAGGACTTACGGTACATGAAAAATGTTAAAGGCAACTCAAGGTTCTCACGATAGTTAGGATAACAAGTTATCTTTATCGATGATATGCTCAAATGTCTCTCGACCTATTCAAGCATCTAATTTCCTAATTCTCTCAGACTTAGGGAATCGCTACTAACTACCAAGATTTTACCTCAGGTTAATCAACCTTGTTATAGTGCTGATTGTTAAACGAAGCCTTTTCGAGTCCCTATTGATAATTCACTTCCTACTATTTATGATTTCTTTCTCAAGCAAACCAAAGTAGGTACACCTATTGTTTGCAACCAACAGATATAAATTATAATCTCAGAATTATCAAGAAATCCTAACACTTATTAAACCTTGAGTATTTAACACCTTATCATGACCTAACCCTATATCCCATAATCCAGGTTAATGGAATTTAGCCACTCATTATGTAACGACTGAAACACATAATTGAATTCATGATTTGAAAGATTAACTTACAGAGATGAATAATAATTAGTGAAACGTAGATTAGATCACAAAGTGAAATTCCAAAACAATGATGATAATCTCTTCAAAGTATTTGCTTTTTTAAGCCTAGAAAATTAGAGAGAGAGAAAATATTGAATGTATCCCCCAGAACTCAATGTGCGGCCCCCCCTAGAAAATCCTAAACAAGACTTTTAAATAGTTAATCCTAAATAAGGGAATAAAATCAAGGTTTCAGATTTTCCTCAGAATAGACGACACCATTTCTGACGACTTGTCAGACACCTGCTGGCTTGTGTGGAATATCATCAAAGATTCCAGTATAATAGCATCTTCTGCTTTTCCTGACGATAAAATCTTGATGGCTTATCAAATATGTGACGACATATCAAAAATGTCATCACATCCACACTAGCAATCATCATGTTCTACTTTGAGTTGACGGCATTTTTGATGCCTTATCACAGTTGTGATGACATATCAAAAATGTCGTCACACTTCACTTCACTTCTTTAGATTCTGTCTAAGCTTGACGGCAACTTTGATAATCAATCACCAGGCTGACGACGCATCAAAAAATATCATTAGAAACACTTCAGTTCATTTGCACCAAATTTCACTTGGTTTATTCCTCTTTCCTTTAGTTTCCATCCCTATCACTTACACTTGCATTAACACAACAAAAACAATTAAAAATAACAAAAGTTGCTTAATACTTTACAATTATTTAGAGCTAAAAGCCTCAAATGTGTTAGTATCTGCTCACGCATCACCCCACGCCACCCCACCACCCCAATTCCTTCTTCTTCTTCAGTACAGCAATGTAACATCCCGTACTTTCGAGCTAAAATTTAGACCATCATTCCTACACGTATAGACCCGAACTAAATTATTCCTTGTTAATGTATATGTGGTGATCACTCCTACAGTGTGATAAAACCTTTGAGTTTGAATTGAGATCACAAGAATCCCCTAACTCTAAGACGAGTTGAAAATAATTCTATCAATTTTGTTTTAGTGGACACTTCAACTAGGGTCAATTTTCGTCAACCATAACTTTCTATATATAATGAACTGGGAGGGCTGATGTATATCAAATGAAAGATCTTTGAGTTTTCTTTCCAATGCAACTAATTTAATCCAAATCCAACATTGGAGTAAAAATTTATGCCCAATTTACTTCAGCATATCAGCTTGTCAACTGAGGGACTGTTGCGACTTTCTTTGTTTCCTTCGAAGTATTTTAGTCCTTTCCCCACCCTTATTCAGCCATAAACACGTGATTAAGCCCCTAATTAACCAAAATATGGTCATTTTCTCCAACTCCCTCAAGAACTAAACACTTAGGTCTCAACCTAAGAATCAAGATCCCTCAAGATTCAACCGTGGGTTTTAGAAATTGATTGAAGATTCAGAATCCCCAAATCGTAGTCTTCAAGAAGTATCTATCAAATTCCTAATTTGAGGTATGTGGGGGTTATCCTAAAAACTACATGGTCTTATGAAAACTAGATCATGATTTAAAGATTATCAAGCATGAATTTTATAGGGATTTTTGGAATCTATGTTTTAATTATGCATTATAAATGTTTTTATAATATTGTTGATTTGGCCTTTAGGTCTTTCCCCCCTTGAATTGATTTACAAGTATATGTATATGTATGAAAACTGAGATTGAAGATTGTTTGAGAGCACATATTATGAAACCCCTCTCGTATGTTGAATTAAAGATTATGGTTTTGTCGGAAAAAAAAAGTTGAAATCCATGCCTTGTGATTTGAAAGTAGTTTTCTCAATGTCATAGTAATTGAAATATGATTTAGAAATAATGAGAGGGTGTGTCTTGATGTTACTATGATGTTCTTGCGTTAAAGAGAAAGAAATACATGTAATTGAGAACTTTGACATGACCACCTTGAATTCTTGAAATATTGACAAACAGAGTTTCCTTGCATATGTTTACATGAGTTTTAAAGAATGAGTTTCTTGAAAAGAATTATTGATATGGTGGTCCTAAATTTCATGTTTTGAGAACAGAGATATAATTTGCTAAATGGCTCAGACAATGTGACTTACAAGTCAATGGTATGAAGATACCATATAAATGTATGCCATGACAGAGTTAGAGTTTGATTTCAAAGAATCTATGTTTTAAAGAGTTAAAAACTGGGTTGATGTGAGTTAGGTGGTTACCCGAAGAAAGCCCGAGTCAAATGACTCTATGCTGGAAATCGTGATTTGCCGACACGGGAACTTGGTACCCTGCAATGTGATCTTATGTACCTAGTACGTTGTCATCCTAAATTGGAACTTATGGTTTAGAGCCCTGCTTCGTGATCTTGAGCCCAACCACGATATAATGACTTGATTGCGGTTGCGGCACCCTGCTGTGTGATCTTCTGTGCTCTTCCATCACTAGTACTCCTATCTTGGCGGCAACCGAGATAAGGTAGTTGGTGAAAGATGTGAAATTGCAGGGTATACCACCTAGCGCAGAAGTAAAACAAAGAGTGTTACAGAGTTCAGATGATTTTACAGAGTCTTTTAAAAATACCCATGTGATTTTTACCATATGACATATTTATGAACTGTTTCAAATTGCTCTCATATATTTTGAATATAAATTATTATTTTGAATTTGCTCTGCGTACCAGTACATCTGTATTGACCCTTTTACCTCCCAAGTTCAGAGGCTCAATCTAGGGGTCCGGCTAAGCAGTAGAGTATCCAAAGAGAAATGATCAGTGCAGTGGTGAGCCTTCTTTGTTCCAGAAGGCCTATTATATCATATTATGTTATTCCTTTTGTTTTGGTCTACTAGGGGCCTTTTTCCAGTTTTCAGACAGTTGTCATTTGATCATGTAGTAGAGATTTCGAAGATTGTTCTAGATGTTGTTTAGTTGATTTTAGATTTCATTCCTTATTGTTAAACTGAATTCAGAGTATGATCATGTTTCCGTATCAGATTATATTCCACATCTTCTCTTATTATATGAATGTTGTACATGACTACCAGATAGAGTAGGACGTCCGGGCCTTCATGATTAGGGATATCCATCATGGCCAGGCCCTAGTTCGGGTCATGACAAGCACCCCCCCCCCCCCCCCCCGTCCCCCCTTTCTCCTTCTTCTTCTTTTTCTTCACATAAAAGTACCTTTTTTTCTCTTTCTTTCACCATTGTTGCAAGCTTTCACCATTGTTGCAAGCTTTTCAATGATTTTTTTTTCTTCATCAAATGTAAAATTAACTTGAGCAAATTCAACAATGAACTGAATACAAGTACATGATCACAAAAATACATCAATACACAAAATCTCAAATCCAAATTCTTTCACATTAACCAAAATCCTAAAACTCTCAAATTTCCAATTTTTTACTCAAAAATATCTAAAGAAATGGCATAAACAGTCCAAAATTCAGAAATGGCATAGATGGTATTCGCATGACATGAAATTCTTGACCAAGAATCAAACTTGTTCATCAATCTTGAACCCTTTTTATTATCGCAAAATAAAATTTTGGATCAATTAGGATTTGATAGAAAGGGGATTACGAAGAAACAGGGTGGGGGTATGAAGAAGGTGAAGAAATGGTGTGTCAGGGGTGGGGGTAGGGAAGGGGAGTGACGATCTTCTTCTGATGAAGAAGATGAAGTTATGCCCTTGACTTTATATATATGGGTCCTTTTAAAAGAAAAA
>NW_025893971.1:0-7024 GCF_002878395.1 Capsicum annuum | reverse complement strand
GAATTAATTTACCAAACACAAATTGCTATTTTTTAAAAGCACTTTTTTGAAAAAATATTTTATAAAAGTGTTTCTCAAATAAATAGTTTTGTAAGAGCAAGCCTAAGCTTTGCTAGTGCCTTTACAACTGGGTTTTGATCTTTTGTACTACTACTTTTGGCGATATCATTTAACTTTTGCCCGTTTTAAATTTTTTATTTTTGCAAGTTTAGTCGTTCTGGGAATTAACATCAGACGTATGATATTGGAGTTGAAAATTCATGTCCGACTTCAGATATTTTTGTGTGAATTAAGTATGGCCTTGTGAAGAGCAAATATCGGACAGTTTTGCCTGAAGTTTACTAAAGATAATTAGTTCCGGCATTTTTAATTGAAGTTTTATATATGAACTTCACAAGGTTTGAACATTTTAACTAAAGTTTACGTAGTTTGTCAATACTAACTTTAGATCTAATACTCATTGAGATATAATAGTAGATTTTTACATGTATATCTATCTCTATATCAACAATTAACGGTGCATATTACCTCATAGTTGAAAGGCTACATCCACCACCAGCAAAATTAAACACTTTATACATAAATTCACATCCACCATTTAGTTCTCTTTATTTATTATACTTGCAACTTACAAGAACATCTAGAGAAAAAAAAAAACAAACACTAACTAACAACCATCCAACAAACAAACGAGAAATTAAACATGACAAAATTTTTAACTACTTGGGTGCAAATTTTGACTTAATCTGCTGAACTTGCGCAGTGTCAATCTGGAATGCTTGAGCCAAGATCTCATTGGGGACAGGTGGTGAAGAGCCAAACAACGTTGTTGCAATAGCTTGTGTACCAGGTAACTGGCTATTGAAGGCAGAAATAACAGTTGCTGTAACTTCACCATTGTTCTTTTGAAAATGAACAAGTCCTCTTGGAAAAGCAAAGACTTCTCCTTGTACAATGCGTTTGGCAACAAAGACATTGGCTGTGGTAAAGAAACCAACATCCAATTCACCTTGTAAAACGAAGATCATCTCAGTGGCTCGTGGGTGGAGGTGGGGTGGGTTAATGCCACCAGAAGCAAAGTCGATACGAGCCATCGACACACCAAGAGTGTTAAGGCCAGGGACACCCAGAACGTTTGCGGCAGTGACAGCGGAACCAAATGTGTTATTGGTGGCTCCAGGCCTAGAAAGAACCAATGACGCGAAATCGGCTGCAGAGAACACGTTCTTGCATGGAAATCCATTCACCCATAAGTCTGATACACAATCAGATTAATTACTTATAAGTTCATAAATCATTATAAGTATATTTATCCAATAGGAAAAATCTTGAAAAATACTAGCATTTCATGTAGTACTTCACTTACTTGAGTTGAGATCAGCAACACAAATATCCTGAAGCATGTCTGGATCTGCAGCACAAGCTTTATCTGAGTTGATGAAAAATAATGTCATAATTACCACAATTAAAGAAAACATGTTTGTAAAGGAAGCCATTAATTTGGGATTGAATGAGGCTAGTAAACAAGGACACACCGGAAAAAAATAATGGTTGTGTTTTAAATTTGTATGGATATATTGCAAAGAGAAACTAGGCAGTTTATTTATAGGAAAGACTTGGCCAGGATAATTATGTTTGAGAATTAGCCAACGCTCTACTGAAACGGTTAGTTATAAATAACGAATTTAAGTTTTGTGCGTTACGAAATGCTCTACAGTAAACTTGATGGTAAGTTATCCAATTCTCTTTTTCAGTGGGTAAAAAATTGGGTGACTTATAATAGCAGGTCAAGTTTATCTGATAATATATGATATTTTATACAAATTTAAACTAATAAATAAATTACTCTCTCTGTTCGATTTAAACAGTTTATCTGATAGTGATTGCTTAGGCATAAATTTAGCTGTGGGTTTATGCATTAGGGAAAATCTTGAGAAGATAAATTATTATTGACTTGACCTTATGGTTGAATTATGCATTTACATGTCCCACAGAGATAACTAATATATGACATTTTTAGAGGATAGTAATTCCCTTGATGGTGGTAATGCAAAATCATATGGCTTAGTTACACTCATAAAATAATTAAGAATGATCCTGAATGGGAGAATAAATGAATTATTAAATGACATGATTGATCTTTTCTTGGGTGATACTTGGTGGATATTGCTTGTTGAGTGATCAAGGTATGATGATTAGATGGATATTAACAATGTTGTGGAGGAAAATGTGTTGTAGGCTCTAATTCTGTGGAATCTCTATGTCTAATAGTTGTGAGCCTGTACTGTAATGAGTGAGAGGTTGTGTTGTCACTACATATAGTAGTAAACCCTAAACACTAAGCTTGAAACGGTGAGGTGATCTTGAGGTAAAAGGGATAGTGGCTGTGAGATGTTGAAGCTAGCTTTATAAAATAAATTTAGTTGTATTGATTGAGTGCATGCGAGTATCTAAGTTATGTGACTTGTAAATGGTGAGGTGACTTGCATATGATCAAGATGTAGATTCTTCATGGGATAGTCTTGGCTAGAAATCGAGTCAGGTGTCTCAAGGAGAGCTTGCGTGTTGGATGGATTAGATGTGACTTATCTAGTGTTGAAAATTTGAGTAGTATATTTATGTAGCACCTCGTAGCACTTTTCAGAATTGAATTTGGGGCTCTAGAGCTTCGGTAGAAAAAAAAGAAGAAGGTATTTTTAAATATTTATCTTCTTCAAGGTGAATCTTTTAACCATCTTTGTAGTGATTTCGTTAAAGTCAAGTTCAGACTTAGGCAGTTGAAAGGAGAATAAATGATTCGTGTGTAAATATTTGACTCCACATCTTCGTATTTTAAAAAGTTTTGATAGAATGATTGAGTATAGAATGTGGGTTGGTCGATAAGGATATCGAATGAGTGAATAGGATGCACTATAAGCAACTCTATTAGTAATGTTTCTCTAATTTCAATCTCGTGCTTTTCTCCACTGAATGTTCGTTCGCGGACGAACAGAAATAAATTGGTATATGATTGTAACGACCCATTTTGTCGTTACTAAATTATTCATGATAAGTTCATATTTTTTGTGTCCAAAATAGTCAATATTTTTTTATTATGTCATCATAAACTTTTCGGCGAAGATTTTAGCCTTCGGATGTGTCTAGATAGACTCAAGCCGATGAATTTAATTATTCATGAGTTCTAATATCAATAACTTAGTTTGAAATTTCTTTAGCTATTAATTAAGGTCGTACAATATCCTAAACACAAAGTTAAGTTTAAAACTTTATTTTCGATATGGGTTTTTATTAGGGTCAACTTCAAACGATCATATCTCTTAGAATATAACGAGTTACAAAATCCAATACCCACTAAATTAAAGATCTCCGAGTCCTATTTCCAACACAACAAATCGTTCCTCAATCCGAATTCGGAGTAAAAAGTTCTGACTAGTTTACTGAGAACTATCCGGGCTGAAGCGGGATTTCGCTGTAGCGAAAATTCTGATGTATTTAAATCAACTTCAGCCGTATTTTAAGTCAAAAACCCCAAATTTCATTCCCCAACCGATGATTTCCTAAGGCTTAAGGTGAAATTCCTTCGTTGAAGTAAGCTTTTCCATTATATTTTCGTCGTTTTTTAATTCTTCAACATCTTCAAATTCTTAAAAAGACATTTAATGGTGGAATTCTTTTGGGGAATACTCATGGGTGTTTTAATATGACCTAGAGCTGTTTCTAATCTATAAATTAAAGATTCCTAACATGAATTTCATAAACTAGATTATGAATTTTGATGGTTAGAAACCTTGAATATCGTAAAGATGAGACATTTAGCATAAAAACTTCATTAATGGAGATGGTTTAAACTTGAAAGAGCTAATTAATACCCCCCCCCCCCCCCCCCCCGTCTCAAATTATTCGTCCCAAATTTTCTAATTTAATTTCTCATTTTACTTGTACTTTTTCATTAATCAATAAGAGACAATTTTTTTTTTTTTCATGTTTTACCTTTTGCATTAATTATTTTTTCTTCAAATTAAAATGCAAACATCATTTAATAGGGGTACTATGGTAAACTAATCATGTTATTAATTGTTTTTCTTAATCAATGTGTCATTTCAATTTGGGACAGATAAAGAAGGTTATAAAGAAGTTGTTGGCGCCATGTTTACGAAATTTAAAAAATATTTTTTCCCGATTTCCCCTTGGTTGGTGCTATGCTAAATCCGTGCATGAAATATAATAATATGTGCCACTTTAGTACTCTTATTTATACTAACTTAGAAATAAATACTAACCATGATTCTGAACAAGTACAACCTAATTTGTGGACGGCTACGGCTGATGCAAAGAATTACATAGAAAAATTATATAATAACTATGCTGATTTATTTGATTTAGCTGTACCTACAAATATCACTCCAATTGTCGCTCCTCATCATCCCGAGGAGCCATCATCTTCTAAAAGGCAGGCACATAGTGGTTTTTCTGATTCGTTTTATGATTTAAATTGTTGGAACAGTGTTGATGAGAGAACTTACACATCAACTTATCGGGAAGAGCTGAAATATTATCTTTGGACGGCACCAGAGGATCGTAGACGATGGATCAACACGTTGGATTGGTGGAGGAGTAATGAAACACAATATCCTGTGCTCAAGATTAGCTAGAGATATCTTGAATGTTTCAATGGCAACCGTTGCATCAGAGAGCGCCTTTAGTCAGGGACGACAGCAACTTGGAGACAACCGACACTCATTGGGGAGCAATGCAATGAATGTTCTAGTTTGCCTCAGAGATTGGATTAGCGCGGAAAGAAAAAACCAAGGAATGGAACCGAAGCCGAGCGACGAGCGACGAGCTGAAACTTGAAGAAATTATGACTTCACGGGAGAACTCAGCAAAATCAAGTCCAATGCATGATTTTCCCCCCGTTGACTTCGACTATCCTATGCAAGTTCCCGTTAATATTAACATGAATGAGTTGGAAAAAATGATGCATAATTTGTAGATTTTTCATTCATGTAAATTATAAATTTTGTATCATTTTGCAATCAATAAAATTTTCCAAATTCATTCACTCCTTAGTCCTTGCTTTTTATATTTTTTCATTTAACGATTTAAAATTTTAAATTGAATTTCTAGTTTTATACTTTAAATTAAAAATTTACTTCTAATATATTATTAATTTACTACCAAATATTATTAATTTATTATATTAAGTAGCATATGTTTTGTATATTTGTGCATATATCTTCTATAGAAGCGTATATTTAACGTATACATGAGTATATGTTTTATAAATTAGTATATAAGTATATCTATATATATTGTAATGTATATATAATGTAGTATATTTTATAAGTAGTAGTATACATTGAATGGTGCGTATACACGTGTATATATCTTCTATAGAAGTGTATATTTAACGTATACATGTATATATGTTTTATAAATTGGATATCTTCTATAGAAGTGTATATTTAACGTATACATGTGTATATATTTTATAAATTAGTATATAAGTATATCTATATATATTGTAATGTATATATAATGTAGTATATTTTATAAGTAGTAGTATATATATATTGAATGGTGTGTATACACGTGTATATATCTTCTATAGAAGTGTATATTTAATGTATATATGTGTATATATTCTATAAACTAGTATATAAGTATATCTATATATATTGTAATGTATATATATATTGTAGTATATTTTATATGTAGTATATATATTGTAATGTATATATATATTGTAGTATATTTTATATGTAGTATATATGCATTGAATGGTGCGTATACACGTGTATATATCTTTTATAGAAGTGTATATTTAACATATACATGTGTATATGTTTTATAAATTAGTATATAAGTATATCTATATATATTGTAATGTATATATATTGTAGTATATTTTATAAGTAGTAGTATATATACATTGAATGGTGCGTATACACGTGTATATATCTTTTATAGAAGTGTATATTTAACATATACATGTGTATATGTTTTATAAATTAGTGTATAAGTATATCTATATATATTATAATGTATATATATTGTAGTATATTTTATAAGTAGTAGATATATACATTGAATAGTGCGTATACACATGTATATATCTTCTATAGACGTGTATATTTAACGTATACATGTGTATATATTTTTCCTTTTAATTAATCCTTTGGTTTTCCTTTTTCTTTTTGAAGGATTTTCGTAACATCTCCATTGAGATGCTGCTTCTGTGTCTTCACAGTAAATTTGTGTGCCTATTCTATTGTCTTTTCTTTGCATGTTATGTAACATACAAAGTTGACAGCTTCATTAAAATTTGCATCTTTTAGTGAAATATTCAGGATTTCAAAGAAGTCAAAAGAGCTCTAAATAGTAACTATTTAAAATATAAAAGAATAAGTGAAACAAAAGAAGACCCTGATAGATTAAATTATTTAATTACTTTGATCTCTAGTATTGGGACAAAATTAATAATACATTTAAAGTGTAGAAGAATGGGGTGCATACCACCTAATTATGACAAAATTAGGTTTAGGGATCCACCTAAATATTATGGATAAAGAGCAGGTTGTTCTTGAACAAGATGATCTATAATTTTTTCAAAAATTTTTTCTTGTAAATCTTTATTTAATTTTATCACTTTTAAAATAGTAACTAATGTTTTTTCATTTAAGAAAATAGTATAATAACTCATTAGACAGTATAAAGTATGTATTTCTTTAACTTAACCTTAGATCTTTTTAATAGATAAACCTGTGTATTTTTTAAAGCTTGATCTCTATCATGTGCTCTAAGTAGTAGCTTCTCTACTTCGTTAATTCTAGATTTCATATACATATATATATATATATATTAATTTATTATATTTACGCTATTTTTTGTAATTACAATATAATTACTAAAATCTCAACTAATTATGTATTTTGTTAGATGTATCGGAAGCTAATTATATATCTCGACGGACTTGAAATCGAAAAAAGTGTATCGAAAACTAATTATGTATCTTTACAGTGGA
>NW_025893970.1:0-2764 GCF_002878395.1 Capsicum annuum | reverse complement strand
AGAATTTTTTATTTTTCCCATCGAATTAAGATGATTTGGCAAACTGAGCAAAGTACCAATGTTATATGTTTCTCTTCTCTTTCTTTGTGTTTATCTTCTTTTTTTTGTCTGAAATTTCTATGTTGAATGTTTTCTTGGTGAGAGTTATTCTGATTATACAATTTATAGAATAGTACCATTCAATTAAGATGTATTAAACCTATTTTTCGTTTGATTAGAGTTGGCTAAAGAAAATAAGTAAATTTTTATTTGTTTTTATTAAGATTAGAGATAAGGCACAAATGTCTTCTCCTTTTTGCTGACATGGTTGCCAAGTAGCAGAATTTTTTTGTGTTCCTTTTGTGTTGACTGGGCAGCCATGTCAGCAAAAAAATACAGAAAAAATAGTTTAGAAGAGTAATAGGACCTCGTAAAATTAGGTGCCTCTTAGAAACTTCGAATATAATTTGGGGGTGTTTATGTCGTAACTCTTAAGATTAAGATATTTGAATTTAGATACATATTTAAACATTAAGATATTATATTAAGATTTGAATAATAAATAAGTCATATTATTTAATTAATAATATTTTTTAAACAACATATGTATAATTTTTGTATTTATTAAATTATAAATATAAAATACTAAACTAATTTGCTACTATTGTATCAGTAAAATATTTTTCAAATATTATGTTGTAATTAATGGTGGCGATTGGTTATATGCATCGATTGGGGATATGTTTGCTAATGATGTGGGTAGTAATTAGTAATGATGATGGATAGCAGTATTAATGAAAGGCGATACGTAATTGGTGGTGATTAATGGAAGTTAAGGTGGGAGATAGTACTTGATTCACGAGGTTTTGGTCAAGCAAGTCCGCTAGCAAGCCTGTAGGCTATTGGTAATGATTGTAAATGATGGCTAGTGACGGTGACAATGAATTGTAATAATTGAAAATAATGATTATTGTGTATGATGATGGCTATGATGGTTGTAGGTTGTAGTTGATAGTAACAACAATTACAGTATCTGATAGTGATGAGCGATGGTAAGTAATAAATAAATTAAATCAGTAAATATATTAGTGATATTAAGACTTTGTTACATATTTTAATCGTTTAGATATGTTCATATTATTAGGTTAGGTGGTTGGAACATTAAAAAAATTATGTTTGATAATTAAGATCTAAACAACTTGACACTTTCATTTAAGTACATAACTACATATATAAGTTGACTTTAAAAGTTTGCAATTAAATAAACATGTAAAGGAAAATATGTTTTAAAAATCTATTTCTGCTGCCGGGATTTGAACCCGGTTTCCTTCATTCATATTGGTATTGCCAGCGCTACAGCGGATCACTTGATTTTGATGTTGACAACAAAATTATATGTACGTATGAAGAAACTTAGTTCACAATTATCCACAGAAAAAACTTAAATTACATATAACCCCAAACAATTTTCTTTGAAAATGGTTCCTTTCGATCAAGGATAATTTGGCAAACGTAAGTCGATATACTTATAATATAAATATTCTATATTAAAAATAGGAGCATATTAACATGTAGTCACATAAAAGCATAAATATTAAATATTAAATATTGAAACATATCAACATTTGTAGTCATATAAAGGCATATTAGATTTGTTTGTATTGTCAGTGCGGCAGCCAGCGGAGTTATTTGGCATAAGAACAGATAACAAAACTTATATTTGTAGCCCCTTGAAGAAATCGGCTAAATCTGATTGCATAAATTCATGTCAGCTCATCTCTTAAGTAAGCAATTCATAAGTGTCTAAGTTGATGGCAGTGATTTTAAATGTCAATTGGGGAATATTGTTGGTTAATAATAGTGTTGTGGATAGTAGCTAGTGATGATGATGATGGCTAACAGTAGTGACTGAAGATGGTAGTTGGTTGTGACTGCTAATGTGACAGTGAATTATGATAGTTATTACACACTATATGGTGGTGATTGATAGTAGTGATTGTCACTAGTGCTTAGTGATGGTTGGAAATAATGGCTAGTGTCGTAACAACAATAATTGTTGTGGATTACGATGATAGTTGATAATGATGATTCTAGATAATAGTGTAGCAGCGATAAATGAATGAAATTGGTAAAAGAAAAAAATATATAAAGAAAAATTTTCCGTTGTCGGGATTTGAACCTGAAATTTTTATCAAGCTAGATAGTTGGAATTGCTAGTGCTACAGTGGATGCACTTGGTAGCTAAAGTGGAACAACAATTATTTGTACGTTTGTAGAGAAACTTGATTCACATTTGTGCACCAAACAACCTTAAATTACATATTAACATCCAAATATTTTCTTTGAACAGATGGAACTTTTAGTCTTCCTCGATAATTTGGCCAACTTACAAAAGTATTCATGGTATATGTTTCTCTTTTCTTTCTTTATATTTACCATTGCTTTCGTGAAACTTTTAAATTTTTTTTTGTTGTTGAATGTTAGAGTTATTTTGATCTTACAATTTAGAATAATGTCACTCAACTTAAATGTATGAAACCTTTTTTTCGTTAGAGTAAAGTTGACAAAAGAAAATTAACTTTTATTTGTTTTTATTAAGATTAGGATATTTGAATCTAAATACGTATTTAAATATTAATTAGATTAATTTGAATCTTAAAATAACTAATATTAATTATTTCTTAAATTACTTACAAAAATAATAAATAAAAAATTCAATAAAACAATAAATTAATTTCATGCTACTGTATCAACAAAATATTTTTAAAAAAATTGTGTGGTGGAT
>NW_025893969.1:0-1493 GCF_002878395.1 Capsicum annuum | reverse complement strand
CAATAATTTGCTAACGGCAGAAAATTCAAGCTTTAAAACTACTATTCAATATTTATAAACAACAAGTTGCATTATTATTATATGTTGTAGTATGTTATTGAAAATAGATTATATAAGTGCATGTCCTATATTGTTTGATTTTAGTACTACGGTTATTATTTCTGTATATTATATTTACTTTATTTTTTTTATTTTTTTGTTTGAAATTTGAATGTTGCATTTTTGTGTTCTTGCGTATTTGATCATTATTCACACAATGATTATTTACAAGAATTATGTCGGATTGATAAATACTATTTTAGTAAAATTAAATGAATTTAGGATCATAAATTAGGCTATTGCGCATGAGAATAAGGTATGAATGATTTTTTGTTAAACATAAGGTGGAAGACATAGCATAACTAGTTACTGAGTCCCAGGCCCAATCAGAACATATCTACACACAGTAATAATAAATGCATGGTATTTTTTATAATGATAAGGTCACATATAAGGCCTTTAGATTCTATAAAAATGAGATAAAAGATTAACATTCACATCTCCAAATTTACACAAAACTTACGAATATAGAACAAGAATAGAATATTAACCTCTACGGTAAAATAGCTATGATAGAAAGAAAAACGCTTTCACTTAAAACTCGAAATAGAAATCAAAATCGAACTCCAAACTCCGAATCATTTGAAAAACTCTCTCTTTTTTTTCTTGATTCTTTGTTTCTCCCTTTTTGTTTTTTCTCAGTTTTTTTTTCTGTCAATGTTTTTCTCTCTTTCAATCTTCTTTTGTTTCTTTTTCTCTCATCCGTCTTTTTATTTTTTGTTTTTGTGTGTTGTATATTATTGGTTGTTGTTGCGTTATATTGAAAAAATAAAGATATGTGGGAGTTCTACATTTGCTTGTTTTCCCATAAATAAATTGCATCTTAAGATAATAGCAGGTTGGTTACACCTACAACCTTAATGGAAACTGAGTGTTTCCTGGTTCAAAAATGTTAAATCTCGTCTAAATCATCATTTGTTAGGACTTTTTGGCGTAAGTTTCTTGGCTTGGATAGGGTATTTAGTCAATGTTGCTATTCTTGCATCCAGAAGGGAGTACGTTCGGTGGAATAATTTCTTAGATGTATTACCACATCCCTAATGGTTAGGCCAATATCAATAGGTTGTTGGTATATCTTAGCAAATTATGACCTTTTAATAATATATATTTATAGTGATATATAATGTCAAAATAATTTGGTGGGATCATAAAGTCAAGGGAATAAACTATTTTAGTTGTGTATCTATGAATATGTTGTAATTGGAAAAAATAAACATTATTTTTTTTCTCTCGTGGAGTTCAGATTAGCTTGGGTATAGGTGACAAAGAGTGTATTTTGGACAGTTTATACTCAATGTAGTTTTTATAAAGAGTACGAAATATTTTATTTTCAACACTTTGTTTCTTCATTTCTTTCTTCATGTGCCATAATTAGGTGTTAAATGCTATAATAT
>NW_025893968.1:0-1971 GCF_002878395.1 Capsicum annuum | reverse complement strand
CATCTCCATGATTATTCTTGTATCACCCTACCCCTACCTCACTACCCTATCCCACTACCTCATCCTAATATACATAACCTCATCCTAATATACACAGAGAACCCACATCATCATGGGGATATCTTCTTCACTGACCAGGAAACCATGGACACACAACACTCTCAAATACATATAGAAAAAAAAAACTCACTCTCCATCATTCATGCATACACTCTCATTTTTCTTTTCAATTCCAAATACACACAGATTTCATTCACAAAAAGGTGGGGCATATACAGAATAGGGGACCATTTTTTCATTTCACTGAAAGCACACACTATACACAGAAGACACCCTCACCACCCTCCTTTATACACACAGAAACCAGCATTAACATACAAATACATCACACCCTTATCGACGATTCTCACTCACAGTAACACACTCCCACAGACGATACACAAACACACTTATCTTCTCCACCAAAACCGCACATACACATCACTACACACAGAGAGATAGTGAGAAGAGAGTGAGAGACCGAGAGAGAGAGATAGAGAAATAGTGAAAAGAGAAGAGTTGATCGGTGAAAGAGAGAAGCGAATTGCAGAGAAGGAAATTGGGGAAAAAGGGGGAAATCCACAGGAGATTGATCGGAAATCCACTGTCACCGTGAATCCGGTTTGAATTCTCCGATATTTGGGACTTCCGAGCTCGCTGGAGCTCCGACGAAACCAAAAATGTGATTCTAGTTCAAGACTCGACCCTCGTTCTGTTTCTTCGGCAAGACTCGCTGGAAAACGACGCGAAAAATGGGTACGGGTTTTCCCCGTTCGTGATTCTAGTACTGTTTTGGAAAAACAGTGAAATACCGAGGCTAGGTTGATTCGGATTAATGTTGGTCGAGGCTCGTTGGTTCGTGAGCTCCGATCCATTGTTCGAAATAAATCAATTATCGAGAGGTTCAATTTTATCTTTTTTTCTTTAATTTTTACGTAATCGTGAATGATTTGTGTGTTTGGTATGCTTGAATCTTGATTGTGTATTGGTTGACGTTGGATTTGAATGTGAAAACTTGAATTGGTAGTCGAAGAATTGATTAATTAATTTGTGAATGAATGTGAGAAGGGATCGGTCTCGATAAAAGTAAATTTGGATAAATTTTGATTCATTGATGATGTTGAATGCGATAGAATCACGATAGATCGAGCCGGGTAGGCAAATAGTAGGTTCGGGTGGGCAAATTTAGGAATAACGATTTGTTGAGTGTTTGAATATGTGTAAATGATTCGTTCTATTTTATCGCACAAAAATTGAAATTGTAATCATTTGATCGGGGAATGCCCCGAGGATTTGTATTGATTTATCCTGGAAATGCCCCAAAGTATCATGTACATAGAGGAGACCCGTGATCAAGGCCCGAGGCATCGGGTAAGGCATTGAAGCGTAGTTTTAGGATTAGCTTAGAATAGGATTTATATTTTCACATGTTTTCTATTTTTGGACTGTATAATTTGACTGGACACCATATTTTGGATTTGTTTTGTGTGTTTGATTGATTGTTTTATGTGTTTTTGTGTGGTTTATAATTCATAATGTCAAATTAGCCGATACGCTACACCAAGCAGCCGTGGTTGAACCATGGGATCAAGGGGTGTCTAACACCTTCTCCTCGGTTAACAGAATTCCTTAGCCGGAATCTCTGTTTGTGGATCAAGTCAAAACTATTTTGAAAAGGATTTTCAAAGATGACTTGGCACACACGATTTATGTCAAGTGGCGACTCTGAATAAAAAATATAAATAATCCTTTTTCGAAGCAAATTTTCAATCTTTTGTCGCTTTAATAATAAAAGCCCTTTCAAACTTAAAATTCAATCTTTTCGATTCAAAAAAGTGGTGTGACAATATGTAACTGGAAAACACCAATGTCTCCATTGAAATCAGATTAAGGCATCAGTAGAAACAAAGAAACATACATTGTATGCCCACA
>NW_025893967.1:0-3068 GCF_002878395.1 Capsicum annuum | reverse complement strand
ACTTTGTGATCCTGGTATAGCCAAGCAAAATTTCTTTGTACATGTCAAACCATGTGATGAAGTTGGTAGAGGCCACCAAAATGTAGTTGTAGTCAGCTGTCACAGAAAGTTTCAGAGAATCGACAAGTTGCAGTTAAGAAGAGGAAGATGACTGCAGTTACTTAAATGCATTGAGCATATATAGAGAGAGAGATAATGTAACAAAAGGGGAGGATAAATGTTGTACTTACCTGCTGAGATTCAGATGCAGTGAATGCTGGATGCAAAATGTCAATTTTCTGCAACTATACATATTTTTAAAAGATTTCACTTGGGTAGAATAGTTGAATGTAGTAGTTCAAATTCTTTGTAATGTATATGTCATAGCTGTTGAACTTATAACATTTAACTGATGCGAATACAATTCACAAGCACAGGAAAATTACAAATGCAAATAATTAAGTGATATAACAGTAACCCCATAGTAGATAATAAATAAAGATTGGAACACAATAATCTCAATATAAATTAGGGATTAAATAACTATAGCAAGCAAACCTTAAAGAAAGTTGATAACTAAGGAATATGTTGTCAATATGCTTCAAGAAAAGATTGAAACAATCACAGTTGCGCGTAGAAGATGATAAGTATCTCGTGAATTTAATAGAGATGTGAAAGCTAATTGCAAGACAGTCATGTGTTCTTTCAATGAAAATTTCAACGGTGAAAAGGCTAAGATTCTAAAAACATAAGTGTTAAGATCTGTTATAGTTAAGCCTATTTATAAATTCATAAACGCAAGAATTTAGATATACAGAACAAGGTAGGCATAATTAAGTCACATAATAGCTAGGCCGCAGTAGCAAATTCAATTTTGAAAGTGTCGATACCTTCATTTTTTTCATTGGGGTGGGTGGATCGATTTTCTTCCTCTTACTTGTCTCCTCGGGAGAAAGTGGGGTTTTAGTGAAGGAGGTGATAGCCAGCATACCATTTTTTTGATCAGGAAATCTGAATAATAGCTTTTGTAGTTGGAGCTTAAACAATTTATGAGCGAGCAGTTGGTTTATGCGGGCAATACACAGTAGTTGTTGCTAAGTAAAAAGAATAAAAATACCATGGTAAATCAAAGTTTATCTAATGTAGGTTTTTATTTACTAAGAACCAAATTTTAAGGAAATGAGTATTTTTTGTTGTTAATTCTATGTATATGTGTACCTGGATAGCAACCTGTTCATATATTTGTTCGGCGGTTAAGGACAATATTCTTTCCCTCAGCGTTTCTGGGATCATTACCGTAATTGTATCGCTAGTATCTATGATGTTAACCTCTAAGTGGCACCTGTGATTAACATAGAAGTGTAAATGAAGTGAACCAGTCCAAAAATATTCAATAGTAGTTCCCAAGATCCCTTTTTTCGACAAAACAGAGAATAAAGTATTTAGTATTCTTGGAAATAAAATGCAGGAGTTGTGTGTCTATTTTCAGTTTGCATATACTTGAGTCAGATAAACTTAAAACACATGATTTAGTGAGGATGTTGTATTTGTGACAAATGTATCCATTAGTTCTTGATGTATCTAATGAAGGTACATTTTTTCGCTCTCTCTCAGTAGAGGAATTTGTGTAAGTGTGTTAAGGTAAGGTGTATGTTTATGTTACATTTTTTCGCTCGTTCAAACATGTCAGCATGAGGATAAAGATTCTAGTGTATGTACAGATCTTATATTATATTATAAGTGATGCCTTAGCTGCTCTCTTTTCATAAGTGATAAAATTAAACCAAATTACTATTAATTAGCTCACATTAGAAACAAAATAACTTTAAAGCATGTTATTCGAAGGGAATTAGGGAGCTCATAAAGGAAATACAACAATTAAATAAGAGTAATTAGTCTTAGAAACTCTTGGAAGAATTTGAAACTCCCGTCTATATATTAAAAATATATCATACCAAAGGCTTAAGAACCTAAGAAATTCATTGTTGCCTGAATTCATAATTTTCCTGGCTATAGCACCTCCTCTTGGCTTGTCGGATAGTCCAGACTAATAATTTCTTCATCCAATGCATTAAGAACTCAATAAAACATATCAATAACCACAACTTTACTACCAGATAAACCTCAAGGACTTCAAAAGCTATGGCTGTTTAATTGATGGAATATAAAACTCATGGAGGTGGAAACTATTAAATTGCTTGGTAACTTTATATTCTTTACCTTTGGTTGGATCTTCTTTAATGAATTACTCAAAACTAAGTCAACCTAATCACAGCAAGCCAAACTTCATGTCTAAAATACCATAACTCTGAAGACATGTATTGTTTATACTAATCTTCTACAATTTCTAGATTGGGTTAGGCCGTATTGTTTTTTCGCTGTTTCTTTCGTTGTTTCATCGCCATTCTTATTTCATTTAACTTAGTTTCTCTTTTAATTTTTCCATCCCTTTAACAATCTCCTTTCTAGTATTTGATCATCATGTTTTTGCTCTATTAGTATTAGTAATGGAAACTCTAACGAATTTAGACAAAGCTGCAGATCCTAATCGGCTAACTACAGTATGAGATACATACATAGGAGAAGAAAAAGCTTAGCGACGAACAAAAAGATTAGATTGAGATGTCATTTTGCCTTTTCATTTTGTTAAGATAAAGAGGCTGGGTTTGTAAACTATTCTGCTGCCACTATTTCAGAACGTAATCATGTCAATCGATTTTGCAGAATTATAAAATGTACGTAAAGCTTATCTCTATCTTGTTGAGATAAAGAGGAGGTTTCTGAGAAAGTGCTAAGTTGCCTTTCTTTGAGATCAGCAAAAAAAAACTTTAAAAATCTCAGAAACAGTAGAGGATGCAAATTTTTTCAAGTTTTACCATAGATGGCGGAAAAAAGAAAGTGCATAATAGAGTGTGTATATGATATCATAGTTGTAGTAGTTACCTAGGAACTAATTGGAGTTGTAGCTTACAGCTGAAGCAGCGAACCATTTTTTTTATTTTTAGGGGCACAAACTGACTGCAATTTGAGCACGCAAGCAGATAAAATGATTGAGGACGGTCAGGAAGTGATAATTTGGCTTCCACGGG
>NW_025893966.1:0-20312 GCF_002878395.1 Capsicum annuum | reverse complement strand
TTTATTCAAATTTATATTTACAAAGCATAATTAATAAGGCTAATTTGGTAGTAAAATAAACCCCTAACTAATATTTTCTTGATGGAAGTGCCAAGTCAATATGAAAAGGAAGAAGTATTAGGGGTTTCAATATTCATTAATTAATAATAATTTGAGGGGAACAAGAAAGAAAATGGGTGACATTGAAAAGACAAGACAAGACTATTCAATGAGATTTTTGAGTTATCCAAGAAACATTTTTTACCGCCTTTAGTAGTACTACTACTTTATCTACTCGGACAATAGCTTGCTTTAAAATTAAAAGAAAATAAAAAGATTTTCAAATAGATATGTCGTCTGTTGCAACAGATTTAGATATCTATTTGAGAAATCCCAACAGCTCAGTCATCTATGACAATAGATGAAAATGTTATTTGATAACTAAATCAGAAACGCCATCTGTTACAATAGATATCAATATTTGTTTGAAAATTTCCAACACCTCAGTCATCCGTCATAACAGATGCAAATATATATTTGATAATTAAATAAGAAATGCCATCTGTTGTAACAGATATTGTTATCTATTTGAAATTCTTCAACAGCTCAGTTGTTTGTTGCAACGGATTTCATTACAATTGATTTAGGATGAACTAGGGATGAAAGAATGAGTTCCTCATTAACTTAATGTTAAGATTAATGATAGTAACTACATCAATCGAGGTGGAACGAGGGATGAATGAATGAGCTCACAGGGTCAAAGACAAATCCAATTGAGTCGTTCCATTTGCATGGTGTTAGTATTGCGTTCATCCCAACCCAAGTCGTCGATCGATCACTCTAAGTTGAAATGTGTTCTCATTAACTTAACGTTAAGATTAATAATAGTACCTAGGTGTAATTAGGGATGGATGAACGAGCACAAAGGGTCAACTACAACTTCAATTGAGTTTTTTAGTAATTGCATGATGAGAGAGTACTGTAGTCCTCCTGACAAGAGTCATCGATCGATCACTCTGAGATGAACCGATTCTTACTACCTTGTATGTTCAACTAATCCTTAATTGAATAATCTGGGAGTAGGGGTGAGTTCTCATAGGGTCAACTACAACTTCAATTGAGTTTTTTGGCAAATACATGATGAGACGGGACTGAGTTCCTCCCGACAAGAGTCGTTGATCGATCACTCTAAGCCGAACCGATTCTTACTACCTCATGTATCCAACTAATACCTTAATTGATTAATCTAGGACTAGGGGTGAGTTCTCATAATGTCAACTACAATAGATGACAATGCCTATTTGATAATTTACAATAGATGGGTAATCTATTGCAACATATAACTCAATCCATTTGATAATTTACAACAGATGGGTAATCTGTTGCAACAGATGACTTAATCTATTTGATAGTTTACAATAGATGTGTAATATTTTGCAACAGATTACATAATCTGTTTGATTTGATCCAACAAAAAAGACATCTGTTGCAACAGGTTGAACATTTCTTTATATATAATTCAATTGAGTTCATATGTTAGACTAATACCTTAATTGAATGTGAGTTCTCATAGGGTCAAATACAACATCAATTGAGTCTTTTGTCAATTGCATGATGAAACGGTACTGCGTTCCTCCTGATCAGAGTCAGCGATCGATCACTCTGAGCCGAACTGATTCTTACTACCTCATATATTAGACTAATACCTTAATTGATTAATCTAGGACTAAGGTACTAATACCTTGATTGAATAATCTGGGACTAAAGGTGAGCTCTCATAGGGTAAACTATCGATTAATCTAGGACTAGGGGTGAGTTCTCATAGGGTCAGCCACAACAGATGGCAGCGCCTATTTGATAATTTACCACATATGGGTAATCTGTTGCAACATATGACAATCCATTTGATAATTTACAACAGATGGGTAATCTGTCACAACAGATGACCTATCTGTTTAATAATTTACATCAGATTTGTAATCTGTTGTTACCTAATCTGATTGATAATTTACAACAGATGATAAATCTAACGCAACATGTTGAACATTTATTTTTTATAATTTCAATTGAGTTCATCTGTTAGACTCCTAAATTGATTAATCTAGGACCAGGGATGAGTTTTAATAGGGTCACCTCCTAGAGTACTCGGTCAACTACAACTTCAATTGTTTTTATATGATTTTAAAAATTACGCATATATTTTATGATTTTAAAAATAATTAAGATCATTTCGGACCAAATTAACATTTTCAAAACTACTTGTCATTCTTTTTCAAAATACAAATCAACCCATACAAAATATTTCATTATTTCAAATCTCGAGGTCTGGCTCTTTCTCTCTCATTCTCACTCAACAATACAATACAGATAACAACTACTCAATAAATTTGCTCAACCCTCCACAACAAATCAATTTTCTTCTCATTTCCGACCACATAGGTGTTATTTTCGACATCATTCCTGCTTGTATCAGTCGTTTTCTTTGTCTTCATAGGCAACAGAGTTTGAGAAGAGCTCTATATTTGTTTTTTTTCTAAAAAATAAGGGCTTTTAAGTTAATGATGAAAAATAAAACTTTTAGTTGTATTATCTTCGAGAATGGGTTTACAATTTTGAGTTTTGATGGTAAAATCATAGGAAAAATTGAGAAATCTCTAGTTTCCATCGCAGTGTTCCATTGACTGTTATGGTATAGTTGGATGGTGTTGGTGGTGGTGGTGGTAGTGGTGGTGGTGTTTGTGGTTGTCGTTGTGGCATCGGTGGTGGCATTGGTTGGTGGTGTTTATGGTGGTGTCGGTATTCGTGGTGTTGGTTTGTTTGTTGGCATTGGTTGGTGGTGGTTGTTGGTGTGTCGGTATTCATGGTGTTTGTAATGTATTTTTTAAAATCTATGCATACATCAAATATAATGTAATTTTTATTTTTCTTTGTCTGTACGTAAAACATGTCTCCCAAAAGAAAAGAAAGTGAAAGTGGATCAACGTCTAACCACTCAAAGAAAAAGGCTACAGTACAGAGGGATTTGAAGGAGCTTCCTGAACAATCTCAGTCGGGGAAAAGTGAAGCTGAGGAGAGATGTGAAAGCAACGTTGAGGGAGGTGGACATGGGTCCGTAGATGGTGATGAAGAAAATAAAAGTGAGAAAGATGCAGAATTGGAGAGTCAGAAAGAGAAAGAGGACCACATTATACGGCTTTCCTTGGGATTTCATGGTAAAATTAATCACTAATTTTACTTATCCATTAATTTATATTGAATATAACTATTATGATTTATTTTTTTTGCTTCTTGTTTACACTTTTTAGGCTTGGGCGTTTGAAGTCATTCCTCCCCTCCGAAAGCAGTTAATGGATTACCCTGATGAGGTTTCTCATCCAAGGATATTTAGGTTGTTGGATGCAAAGAGAAACACCAATATTAAGGAGGCTGATCTCGTTAACCCTCCGGATGATGCAGTACATCTTCTTCAAGTAAAATAATTCTACTCATAGATAAGAAAGATATTGAACAGATGTTATATCTGGTGCATGAGATGTTATATCTGATGCACCATATGGGACATCTGTTGCGACGGGGTATATCTTGCATCAGATTACCCATCTGTGGCTTTGGTTCTCTGAACTCGACTCCTAAAAGATTATCCATCTACTGTAAATTATGCAATAGATGTTTAATCTGATAACATATCGTTCATTTGTTGTGACATACAGATCATCTGTTGCATAACAGATTACCCGTCTTGTGCAGTTGTTGCAACAGATGATTGATATTTTGCATCAGATTATTCATGTGTTGCTCTATTTCTCTGAACCAGACTCAAACGGATTTTAACCATATACTACAAACTATGCAACAAATGGTTCTTTTTATAAAATGTAC
The DNA here is from genome assembly GCF_002878395.1 of Capsicum annuum. Classification (NCBI taxonomy): domain Eukaryota; kingdom Viridiplantae; phylum Streptophyta; class Magnoliopsida; order Solanales; family Solanaceae; genus Capsicum; species Capsicum annuum. The sequence goes on along the minus strand of NW_025893966.1, from coordinate 16,454 downwards.
CCCAACTATGAAAATTATTATATCATATAATTTAAATGCATCTGTCTTTTTTTTCTTTTTTATAGGTTGTGCATCCATAGATCGTGCCTACTAAGGAGGATTCAGTGATGACTTCTTATAATACTCTTGGTCATGTTGATACTATTGCAGACCCAACGGTGGAGTTAATAAAGAAGGAATTGGCTGGAGCAACAGCCATAAGAAGAGCAGTTAGGCAAGGTTAGCCTAATGTTGAGGCTCTTCATGACCAACCTTTTACTAAGGCGGATCCGGGTGCTTCTTCTGGTGGAGTTGTTGGTGTTGGTGGCAGGCATGATGATGCTGCTACCAAAGAATAAATATGTTTGAAAACACCCCTTTTCGCCCTTACACAGGTCCCACTCACCCCTCTTCACCCTCGTGTTCTTGTTGCGAATGCAATGAGTGCAAGGAAAGACAGGATAAACTCTTTGAAAAAGTAGAGGCTATCTCTAAAGCTATCGAGGAATTCAAATCCAAGAGGTGTGTCATACCATCCAAGAAGGTGAGGGAGCCACACACTCCTACAACGTTGGTTAGGAGAAAGAAAAGAGCAATTAGAGACATACTCTCCTCTCGGAAATCAAAAGAAATTGTAATTCCTCCCCCTCCAAAAGCTGTTGAAGTTCAGGGGCCAGTCAAGAAGGTGGACATATACGCAGAACTTGGTGTCGAAGAGAAGGGGGATCTGTGACAGGCCAAGAATGCCAAGCCAGGCGCGCCAGATTACCCCAGGTCTTTCTTTTCTCCCTAAGACTTCCAAACTATGACTGATATGCGTATGCCGTACGAGGACAAGGCAAGTTTATTTTTCCTAACCTAGCCCTTCTAATCTACCCCATGAAGAAGAAGCTACACAACAGATTTCACATCTAATGCAACAGGTGGGTATACTTGTAACACCCCATATTCAAGTACGTGTATTGGCGTATTCAAGTACGTGTATTGGTCATATTTATATGGAATTAATTTTATTTTATTTTATTTATACCGGAATTTGCCCATCTATGGTTCCATACGAAGGTTATTGAATAAGATTTCCAACGATATAAAGATTTCCAAAAACGGATAGGTTTTGGATATAATCGAGCACGTTCGAAACTACAAAACGGTGGTCGGGATATTTGGGAATAGTAAATTTGCAGGAAAATTTCCTGCACACAAACTACTGAGGCCAGCCAATTTTTTAGGTCAACTTCGAACGATCATAACTCCCTTAATATAATGAACTGGGAGAGCTGCGACCTATGAAAAGAAAGATATTTGAGTATTCTTTCCAATGCAATTGGTTTCATCCAAATCCAACATCTGAGTAAGGAGTTATACTCGTTTTACTTCAGCCGCTCAAAATAGATTTTTAAGGTCAACTTCAAACGACAATAACTCCTTGTACAGGACGAACTGGGTGGCCTACTTTATATGAAATGAAAGCCCTTTGAATTATATTTCCAATGATACCAATTTCACCCAAATATGATATTGAAGCAAAGAGTTATGGTCGATCTAATTTAGCTTATCAAAACAGTCCATCAAAGGATAGATTTGACATTATTTAAATTTTAAAGGCATTTTGGTCATTTTCTATTATATTATGGACGGTAATATGTGTATATATACATGTATATGAGTTTAAAAACTCATTTTCATCATCAATTATTGAGAAAGAACAAACCCTAGCCAAATTTGACCTTTAAATTACTTTTGATTCAACCGTAGAAATTCCAAAGTAATTCGATAACTGCGTTTGTCATCTCGAGAGCTTTGAACGGCACCTATTATTTGTGGAAACAGGATTGCATAATCAAGAGGTGAATTCTAAGGCATGAATATTGTTTGCCTTTGTTCTTTTCCATATGTACATGTGTGATAGAGGATTATATGTATTGGTTGTTATTGAAAAGTGATGAAAATAGAGTTATGGACTATTTTGCATGGTTTGGTTGTATTGAATTGTGGAAGGTGGATATGGTAATTGAGTTATGGAAGGTGGATATGGTGATATACTATTGAATTGATGATTATTTATGTCTATGGCTCAATTTGGTTAAATGGATTAGTTGGAAGGATAAATGAATCCAAACTTGATATTGGAGGATGTTGTATGAATATGCATGGCATGTGAATGTAATTGGAGTATAAGAGGGTTAAAGTGACACCCTTTGTGGTGTAATTAAGGATTACTACTTAACCACTAGTTTGGTGAATTCAAATAATTGAATTGTGACATTTGGTCACTAATACTAGATTGCTATATATGTTCATTGTAGATAAGTAATCCGAAAAGACGAGAAGTCCATTTGGGACTAGTATTAAAGGTTGACAGTCAGGTATGTAAAGCATACTCTATACCATATCTTTGGCATGAAAGTAAACAATTGTTCTATTAAGAAAGTTTCCAAAGTTATTCAGTAACATGTGATCCATAATGATTTTGTATGATGTCCTACGTTACTAATGAACTTGTTTCCACCCTACAAGATGTCAAGACATTCCAATACTTACTTGTTTTCCAAATCTTACATATTTATTGCACTAATGAATGTCAGAAGGTATCCGGTTACTCGAACAAGATCCATGTGCTATTAATGACTCCAAAACATTTCATTGATATACCAATAAATTCCTACTTCATTGTTATGACATTGATGACTCCAAAACACTTTATTGATGTGCCAATGAGTTCTTACTTCATTGTTATTGCATTGATGGTCTATTTATATGTCTCTTATTGATGTATCATTGTTTCAAAGTATCAAAAATATGGTGGTGACCGAAATAACAATCTTAAAGATTAATTAAACTAAGTGATGGAAGTTCTCTCTTATTGGGTGGTATCCCAGGGGCATAAGCCTATCATGGGTCGATCCCTAGTTATGTGTTTATGGGTGGTATCCCAGGGGCATAAGCCTATCATGGGTCGATCCCAGTTGATATGTACTGGAGGCAGCCTAATGGTCACAGTACGGTACAGTAATGATTACAAAGATGATAAGAACGAAGGTAAAGTGATTGAATAAATACAATGTACAGGTTGTCACAAGTTCTAGTAAGTGTGGTCCTATATCATATGTGATTATCTACAGCTTTACATACTCAGTACATATTTCGTACTGACGTCCCCCACGGGACCTGCATTTCATGCTGCAGGCACAGGTACCTCAGCTCATACACCGCACAAGTAGGATCCAGGATACCCAGCTGCTTTTGGTGAGCTCCAGTTTGCTTCGGGGCTTTCCGTGTCATATCCAGTCACTTTTGGTATTGTATAGAAGTTAGTTATAAGGCGGGGTGTGTCCCGACCTTAGTTAAACTCTGTGTATTGTCTAGAGGCTTTGTAGACCTAATGTACAGTCAAGGTGGTGTTTTGTTAATAGACGTGATGGCTCCAACGGCCAAGTATTGTATATACATATATATGTGTGCTCGAGCTTATACAGGTGATTATTTCCTTTTATATGCGACATGATGTTGTCCGAATTTCGGGTTGTCATAGAGGTATGCATGGGAAGTATAAGGTTATGAGCTGGCTCTCCCGGGCCTCCTCGGTTACGGGTGCCAGTTCGCCCCAATAGGATTTGAGGCGTGACAATACTGGTGCAACTGGTTGTGGTTCTGTTACAACTTATTATCCATCTGTTGCATAAGTTGCGTTGGATTATTGATTCAGAGAATCCTATGCAGCAGATAGACCATCCGTTGCATATTTACAATTACTAACCTATTTAAAAATTGACTTCTTTGAAAATTGACTTCTTATCTCCCAGCATGTTGACATAATTCTCTACCTCATGAGAAAAAGTCAATTAACGTATCGGGAATCTTATGACGCTGCCGATAGGATAATGGACCTCGACTTTTGTAAGAAGCTCAAGGATAGGTACGATTAACTCAATAGAGAGGCATCAGCCCTTGGCATGGGACTTGATTTCCTAGTTCCTACGTTGGTCTTAGATGAAGAAAAAACGTTAAGATATGTTAGAGGGGACAGGCCAAATCCATACGGTAAGAGCTGGACCGAGGCAAAAAGGATTCTTGCAACCATTAGCGTGAACGACATGCATTATTAGGCTGTTGAGATACTACTCGAGGAGGGAAAGATCAATGTTTATGACTCCAACGTACCTCTCGTCGACGATTTTGATCTTTTTCTCCTCGTGAAGCCATTGATGGTGCCATTGCCTATCTTATTGAGAGAGAGTAAATTGATGAATCATTTTCCAAATGAAGTGTTGATAAAGAAATCATGGGATTTTGAAGGTTGAAACAGGGGAATGATCCTTCCAAAAGATGAAGCCGCTAAAGCGAGCGGCTTGCACGCTCTTGCACACATCAAATGTTTACTGACCGGCACAGAAATGGTTGAGCCAATGACTTTTCTGTGCGACAACACTGTGGCAAACCTGCAAAAGGTCTGGGCTTATGAAGTACTAACTGGACGCTTGAAGCCTGTGAAATATAATTTTTTAATTTCAAGTCACCCTTCACTTTATTACATGTACATGTAGTGAGAATTTTTTTTTGATGAAAGTTGAGTCTTTTATAATGCAATAGATTAGATTGTCAATCTGTTGCAACAGTGAGAAGACCTATTTGAATAATCTAATAATCTAATAATCTAAGTTTAATCTGTTGCAACAGTGGGAAGAACTGTTTGATAATTTCTATGAATAATCTAATAATCTAAGTCTAATTTTTTGCAATAGTGGGAAGACCTGTTTGATAATTTCCATATATGACCTAAATTTTACAACATATGCCTAAATCTTTTTGATATTTTCCAACAGTTACGCTTGAATATCCATGTGCTCATCGACAACAAACCAGTAGTAAATACACAAACCACTATGAAAATTTCAACAATTAGGCTTCAATATCCATGTGCCCAACAACACCAAACCAGTAGTAATAACGGCAACAATGTAGTATCTTCTTGCTCGATTTTGTTTCTCTTCAGAAGCCTTGACTTTGTTCAACAAACCCCAGATTACACGATTTGCTTGTGAAGGGTGTCGTTCTTCATACCAATCAAAGTAATCGCATCCACCCAATTTCTATAAAAAAAGAGAACACAATTACAAAACAATTACAAGTCAATAATTAATCAATTAATTAAATAAAAAAAATATTACCTTTGAAATCTTACAATTAAAAAACCTACGACCCGGATTTTGTTGAGTCCAAGAAGTCTTTAACAGAGCTTCATGACCGCACTTATAATATCGAAAATCTTTATCATAAAAAATAGTGAAAGATGCTTTCAACATTGTCAAGGTCAGTTAAAAAAAATGAAAGTAATAATTTGAAGAATTTGGATAGATAAAAGAAGAAGATTTGAGAATTTAGGGTTAAATTTTAGGAAGAAGATGAATATATAAGACAATTGGGGGGGGGGGAAATAACCGTTGGGGGCCAAGTGATGGCAAGTCAGAGAAATTTGCTAGGACTGACACTAACACATTTGATGCCTATTTTATTTTACGTCTTTAAAATGAACATGTCTACTTGATGCCTATTTTATTTTAGGTGTTTGAACTGAACACCGTCGATGGGTTGCGCCTTTTTTATTTCAATTCACTTTAACCTTTTTAAACGTAGTGACAATTTTTTATATCCAACAAAAGTTGAATTTTTATAATTCAACAGATTCTCCATCCGTTGTAACAGTTATCCTACCTGTTCTGATATATAGTTTATCTGTTGTAATAGGTTGGTCATCTGTTGCATTATCTCGATGTTTTTATCTAAAGTCCATCTGTTGCAACAGTGGGAAGACATGTTTGATAAATTCCAACAGATAACCTACCTGTTGCAATATATGTATAAATCTGTTCGATTATTCTAATAGATGTGTCGTCTGTTGCAACAGATAAAGTCCATCTGTTGTAACATATGTTTAAATCTATTTTTTTTTTCTAATAGATGTGTCATCTATTGCATTATCTTGATTTTTTTTATCTAAAGTCCATTTGTTGCAACAGTGGAAAGACCTGTTTGATAAATTCCAATAGATTACCTACCAGTTGCAAATTATGTCTAAATTTGTTTGAATTTTCCAATAGATTTGTTGTCTGTTGCAACAGATATATTATCTACTGCAATATTTGAATCTAGTGTTCCTTTTCAATTAATAGTTCAAATCTACGGAATAAATAAAATTTGTAGATAAAATAAAATAAATTGAAGCCTTCATAAATTAGCTGAAATAAGTCAACGAATAAATGAAATGTAAAAAATTTATTATGGGTACAGATCTCAATAAATACATCAACAATAATTTAAGTATACTGCCAAGGATTGCTTTGACAGGCTCAAGCTATAAATATCTACTCAGTATGGGCAAGTTGTTCTTCATCCGGTGCTATGGAATTAGGCTTTGCTCATTGTGGATCTTTATTGTCGCTTGCGTATGGTTTTTGTGCTTTATGTTCTCTGTATTTCCATAAAAAGAGTAGCATATTGTCAATGCTGTTCAGCAGTAGCTTCTTCTGCATCCACCTGGAAAGCCAGAATCGGTCAATGCTAATCACAGAGATACAACAAAACGAAAAAGGATAACTCATCTCTTCTAGCAAATCAAATAGGTCTTTCTTCTATTTTAAATTGTCCCAAACACATTATATTTTTGTTGCAATAATTAATCAACTGTTGGGATAAATTTCTACATGAGGAAGACCCTGTGTGATAATTTCCAATGGATGAACTATCCGTTGCAACATATGAATCATCTGTTGCAGCAGATAGGTCGGTTGTTGGTACAAATAAAAGTTGTACGAAGAGTTGTTTGATTGGATAAAGCAGGTGAGACATATGTTGCACCAGATAAAGTATTTGGTGCAATAGGTTAGTCAACTGTTGCAATAGATGTATATATCTATTTGATAATTTTCAGCAGATGTGTCATCTGTTGAAACAGATATGTGTCTGTTTGTTTTGTCAATTGGAAGACATATAATATATTCACTTTCTTCAGTTCGTGCTGCTCTCATTTGGACATTGTACGTTGATCAGTGCAACACGAAGACAGAGGAGTTGCAATTTCGCTTTTTTGGATGCCTGATAATGCCTGGAAATCACTCTCCTTCTCCTCTTAGCCCTAATCTCTAATGGAGCGGATGGAAATAAAATCCTCTTTGATGGAATGAGACCCCTCTTACATGTCAATTTCTTTACAGAAGCAGTTAATGCATTAATAGCATTAATCACTAAATCATGTTTCGCCCTGCAGTCTTAGCATTTGCATGCGAGAGGCAAAATTTGTATAACCAGTATGATCATCTCATGATGGTTTGCTTTAAATACTGTAAGAGGAGCATCATTAGCACCAACAGCAGCACCACTACCACCACCAACAACTCCATCAACAACAACAAGCCCACCCTTCAAAATTATTTTTCTTATAATGGTTGTTGCTTCAAACAATTCCATTTTTATTCTGTCGATGACCTTAGGGTCCAATAAAGTTTGCACAGACCGTAAAGTAAGAAAAAATGGCATCTTCAACTCTCGATTGGTCGGAACTAGCGACGGATGCACATTCTAACATAAATCATTACATATATTAGAATGATGATTAGATCATTCAAAAAAAATATTAATTAAAAGAAAAAATTAATTATAATTATACTTACTACATCCTTTGGGGGGTTGAAGAGATTAAGAAATTTTGCATTTTTATGAGTTTTGGCCGACAACCATCTCAAGATTCTTGGACAGGATACTCCTTCCTGGTAGTTCACTTGTTGTCTCAAATAAGGAATGGCTTCAAACTCCCAAGCCTACAAAATAACGCCAATAAATCAAAAACATTATTAGCGAAAGAAATGAATGATATCAAAATAGAAGAAAGAAACATTTACCATGAAAGCCCATGGGAAGCCATATAAGTTGACTGTCTTTGGCGCTAATGGAGTCAACAAATATTTGACAGTTATTTTGAAGTTTTCATACCCCCATGGATAGCTGTTAAATGCCTCAAGATCCTCGGAGAGCTTTATTAAACCGAGGCTTATGTTGTTGTTAACGTCTCTCGCCCAAAGAATATTATGTACAAACCAAACCAAGCACAATGACTATTTGTGCTTCTTTGAAAGTCCTTTACCTTTCAATGCTTCTATCAAATTTTTGTTTTTGAAGCTTGGACCAACAATGGACACCAGGTCATCACGATCACATGACTTGCCTTTGCCTTTTTTGGGTGTGCGGGGTGCTTTTTTTGGGTTAGAATAGGTATAACTTAAGAAGGAGGATAACATTTTAGTCCAGTAACTGTGGCAAACTCCTTCCAACCAAACAAACAAGCATGCCACAATAATTTATCCACACCTCATCCATCTTATCTTTGTTTTGATACATAAACCTACGCTTGAGAAGTTCATATACTATTTTCATTTAGAAATGAGCATTGTTGTCCTCCGGCAAATCAAGATATTTCCCAAAGCAGTTGTCCCTGAAATAAGCACCCAATTTTTGTTCTCGAAGTATTTTTCTGAAGGCGTTGAAAGATTTTCCCATGGCTGACTTAACCATGAAATCACCCGTTAAATCTGCTGCACCATCGTACTGCATTCTCACAGGATAACGATCAATGCTGAAGGATTTGACTAGCTCTTCGGTGGAAGGGCTATTAGCATTTGCATCATCTTTTTTGAAACATTCCTCCTCCCCGTGTTCATCATATTCTGCTCCCGATTGAGATAATACTTGTAAAGCAAGCTCATAGAGTGGTGGATGTAGCCTAGCTGCTTTACTTGTTTCTTTACTTGGACTTAATTCGGTTTCTATTCTTTTGGGAACCATATTATCTAAAATTAACAGGAACATAAAATAATATATTATTGTTGATTAATGCATCGTTAAAAAGGATAACAATAAATCAAACAAGCAAAATAATAAAATAACAGTTGCAACAGATCACCGATCTATTGCACCAAGTAGTATATCTGTTGCAGCATATAACCAAACTATTGCAGCGGATGAGTAATCTGTTGCAACAATACAAAACATACCACTCATCTTTTAAGACAGATGAATGGTCTGTTCAACAGATCACACAACTGTTATGAAATCATCTATTGTAACATATGAGTGATCTCTTGGAATAATTAAATAATCTGTAGCAATGACTGAGTAATCTGTTGCGACAATACAAAACATACCATTTATCTGTTGAGAAAGATGAATGATCTGTGCAACAGGTCACACATCTGTTACAACACATGAGTGATCTGTTGAAATAGTTATCAACGATCAATATTGTTTAGATTTCTTCCAACATAGGGTCGTCTATCGCGACAGATGAATGATCAGTTGAAAAAATCAAGTCTTGGACTTTTCCTATAGGAAGAGTTGGTAGGATTTTATCCAACAGAAGGTTCATCTGTCGCATCAGATCATTAATCTGATGTTTCTTCCATTGCACCAGATGGTTAATTAGTTGCATTAGATTTTTTATCTGAATCTTAATTTGTTGCAACATATGGTAAAGCTGTTGCATCAGATTATTAATTTGTTGCATCAGAATTGTAATCTGATGGTTCCTCTGGTGTATCAGATGGTTGATCTGTTGCATTATATGATGAATCTGTTGCATCAGATAGTTAATATGTTGCATCAGATGGGTAAGCTATCGGAGGAAACAGTAGCACGATTTTGTTAAACAAAAAACAGCAATTTCACCATTTTTACCAAGAACAATAATAGAACAAATCAAACCAAATTGTCCTTTTATTTTTATAAACACAAACAATAAAAATCAAACTTCAAAAAATGCAACAAACAAGAAAATATCATAATTCACTTCGTAAAGAGAAGAGAAGAGAAGAGAAGAAATACCAGAAATTAGGATTTTATTCAGACCGCATTTCAAATTAGTGCAACAAATATTGAAATTGTTAACTAATACTATAAGAGAAGTTGGCTCAAATTCCTCGTTTTCTTCAAAACTAAAAAGGCCATAAATTTTTACCTGTGAAAGAAGAAAAGGACCAATGAAGAATTTGAAGCTGTTGTGGCCAGAGAGCAAGGCTGTCACGTCGATTGAAGTCGAAAAGGAACTGGAATCCCAACTATTTGTAGTCGAATGTTGAAGTCGCCGAGGATTGAAATAAGAAATTTGCGGAATAGTTGGTTGGGAGAGAGTTGAGAGAAGCTGTCGAGAGAGGGATGAGAGACAGGTTGATTGAATTGAAGAGGGGAACTCGAAGCCCAACTATTTGTCTCGGGGGTTGAAGGGAGAAATTTTGCAGAATTATTGATTGAGAGAGAGTTGAGAGAAGCTGTCAAGAGAGAGGAGGGAGTGGTTGATTTGGATTGAAGAGGGTGTGGGTTGGGTTGATTTATATTTTTTAAAAGATTAGAAAGTTTTAAAAATATTAATCAAGTCCATAATTAACTTGATCAAGTTTCCTAATAATGTTTGACCCTATCTGTTGTCAATGTTATCGATCCTTCGTTCAAGACTTAAAATACATCTATTCTTCAATTTTCTCAGCTAAGTGAATAATATTAACTACAAGATGTGAATGGTAGACGGCGGCTACAATGATTAGCTCCGTGCGAGTGCTGATTTATTGTTTGATTCATCTTAACATGATATATACTAATTCAAATAAATTTGAGCCAACTTACGCATTGACCTATTTATTAATTTGGTTACTTTCATCCACCCTTTTTCTGAGTTTGGCGAGAAAATGGGAGTGCTTAATGTGAAGTGTGAACGCGCTTAATTCAGGATCAAAATCACCAATAAGTTACTAAAAGGAATTTTACATACATCTCTATCAAAACGACTATTGAACTATTTTTGTCATACCCACAAGAATCTAAACCAAAAGAAAAAGGTTTTAAAAAGAAGAAAAATTCGAACTAAAGAAAAATCCTATAATTGGAAGCTTTAATTTCATCAAATCATTTGTCTTGTACTTTAGACTAGATATTTTGAATGGCCACATTAATTGTTGATCATGGAATTAAAATAAAAGGAAATGAAGGCCAATGATTTTATAATAAATCAATAGGATGTCCAACAACTTAAAAAAAAAAAAAGTAGACAACTGAATTTAAAGACTATGAGTAAGACTTGATCCTAACTAAAAGAGGAACAAATTAAAGTACCTAGATAGCTACTAAAACTATATAATATAATTAAGCATCTACATTAAATAAATAAATACATAAAAAGAGCTAGTATTAATTATGAATGTTCTTAGCACAAAGCTTTTCTAACTCCTTGGCAACTTCTTCAATTTCTTCATCTCCTTTGGAACAAAGCATTTCCTTCATATCCTTTGCCTTCTGCCTTACAAATTCACCATCCTTGTCAAGTACCACTTGGTTGATTATGGCTGCAACTTCCTCTCTATGAAGATTTCCATTACTATCCCTAACAACTTCCACAGCAACGCCAACATCTTCAACGAGCCTAGAATTAATTGGTTGATCAATATGCATAGGCATCGCGATGATTGGAACCCCATATTTCATGCTTTCCATTACAGAACTCCATCCACAATGACTCACGAATCCGCCGACACTCGGATGCTTCAAGATTTGTGCTTGTGGGGCCCATCCTTCAAAAACTTTTCCCCTGTTCCCTATCCTATTGAAAAACCCTTTAGGCAATGCCTCTTTAAGTTCAAGATTTTCACCTTTTTGAAATCTTATTGGCCATATAAAATTTACCTTACTATTTTCCAACCCACAAGCAATCTCTAGCAAATCTTCCTTTGACAAAAAATACTCACTTCCAAAAGATACAAAAATTGTGGATTTCTTCTCTTTTTCATTCAACCATGTTATTAACTCTGATTTTTCATCATCAGGGGTAGGTTCTTGAACTAGAGGACCAAGAGGTACAACTTTTTTTCCAGTTAAATTAGTGATATAATCACTATACTTACCCTCAATCTCATTAAAACTTTTTATCAAAACAATGTCACAAGACAGGTAGAAACATTCTCTAACTCGCCTTTTATCTTCCTCAAGCTTTTCCACGGGGATAGATGATTCTTGTTTCTTAATACGAGCCATCTCATAACCGTGATAATAAATAGATGAAAAAGGGAATTTTATACCTGGATTCTTGAACACATGCAACATGTACGCGGTCATTGTAGAGCTACTGCTAATAAATTCAACTGCTGGAATACCTAGTTCAGCAGCAGCCTTAGGAGCCCATGGTTGGAGAAAATCATAAATCAATAAATCAGGTTTTTCGGTTTTCAAGATCAGGGTAAATTCGGGACTAGATGAGTCAAAGGCTTCTTTGAGTGTGTTCATGAGATGGGGTGGGAGGCCATTGGTGGTGTGGTGACAAGGAGGAAGATTTGGTGAACTTTTGAGGTGAAGTTCCAAAAAATGGATTGACTGGGAAAATTTCGGGCTAAGTTTTTTCTTGACACATTTCAAGGTTACTGGCGTAGAACACAAGTAAATAATGAAGTTTCTCTGGCTAAGCTTTTTGGCCAACTCTATGAAGGGATTGATGTGTCCATAACCCAACCATGGAAACATCAAAACACGAAAGGGTTCATTATTGAGATTACTGATGAAACCGTTCATGATTAAATTTCTTGAGTTTTTCTTCTTTCTCTCTCAAACTTTACTAACTTGATGAAATTTTTACTATGATCCTTTTGAATTTAAAGCTGATCAATATGTTTCCCATTTGGTAAGTTCAGGAAAATCTTTAATGCACAAATACTAAGAAGGAAAATGAGAGAATGTATTTTGGGTGAAGGTATAATACGTGCATGGTTGATTTTCCTTTTTACAGTGATCCACTTTCTTTATTTCTTTGTTTCCATTTTAGTTTCTTTGAATGAACTAATTTCTTCTTACCTTTCTATTTTTAGTAACTACTAGCCTATGCTGGTGCTAGTTATTGTGTTTGATATGGTAGTACTCACGGATATAATGATGATAAATATAAATGGAATTAAGTCTAGATGCCAAGTGTTTGTATATATTACATAAGATACGGAAAAGTAGCGAAATAATAATATATTTTCTTTTATGGGTGTGTTAGTAGGAGGAAAATGTTTTCTTTTTATTTTTGTGTTTTATACGTAAATAAAAATTATTAGTATAAAAGTATTTATATATAATTTAGACAAATATTATGCAACGTGCGGGTGGGGTGGAGATTACACAATCTTGTGAAATGTCTTTTGTGAAACTTATTGTTTCTTTTTTTATTGAGTAAGTTATTTTATTCATTTTAAGGAAATTATATTTCCTTGATAAATATTTTTCAAAAAATTTGATTCGAAAATGAAAAATATTTTCTTCTACCAAACACACCCTATATCCTGTCGTTTCGTATTTTTCAATTTCTTTTAACTTTATTCTTCAATAGTATTTTATGTGTCGTTATTTAAGGAAACTGGATGAAAGAATTAAATCTTAGGGCAAGTACTAAGTATATCAATTTATATATTACGTATAGTGTAATCTTTCTCAAGATATGGAAGAAAATTAAGGTGCTTGCTTAATATTATATTATATTTTATCTATATTTATATATAAAAACCAAAAGAATACGTCTAAATCAGAACTTCGAGAAAGATAGGTGTAATCTTTTATAAATTCATTTATGTAATGTTGTATACTTATTTTACTTTTTACCGCCTGTTTGGATGGTGGTTTGCCATGGTTTCACAATGTATGGTATGGTATGGTGGTACAGTACCATGTTTGGATGGGTTGTATCGTTTACTGCGATTTAATAATAGATTTTTTGTTTGGTTTGATGGTATGGTACGGTATAGTAACAGGTAAATTTACTAAAATGCCCCTAATTGTAATACATTTGAGATATCAACTCTTTTATCTATATCAGTGCTAGCGTAACCAATTGTCCTTTCTTTCTTGATGCTTCTCATAGCTATCCGATGATCCTTTTAAGATGCTAAATTCACAAGGGTATTTGCTAAACAAAGATTTGACGAACGCAAATTAATGCAATCGGGGAGGACTTCCCAATCAATAAAACAATTGGTATACATGTATGTATCTTAGAGTTCAAAAATCACTTCCCATGTGTATGCTTTTTGTGCATTCACTCTGTTTCCCTCCATTTCAATTTTCAATTTTTTTTGATCGAATTGAGTTTTTATTGTCATTAAAAACTACTACTACTAAATAACTGTGATCATTTTTCTCACTCTTTGAATTTTTATATTGCTAATAGGAAGTCTTGCAATCTTCGATCTTGTTAACAAATGCGTAGTCTTAGCATGTATTTTGTTGATAAGGATAAAATAGGATTAAAGAAAATTATATAAGGGTATAGTTGGAAAAGAAAAATGAAAACCATGGCACAAATTGCTTCATTCCATGGTTATCAAACCATGAAATAGTAACATACCATACCACCATTTTTAGAAAGTCATGGAAACAAACATGGTTCTCATGGTAACCATACCATACTATGAAAAACCACCATCCACACAGGCGGTTAAGGAAACAATGACAATAAATTCCGACAATTCACCTTGATCTCGTTCCAATAGAATCTTTAGAGATTTTAAGAAATATCTATTCACTAGATAACCTATTTAACTATATAACTATTTATATATATTCCATTTATATATAACGTAAACTCGATAATTATATAGGCGGGAGACATATTAATACGTACTTATATTCAAAAAAAATAAACTAACACTTACATATTAAGTCAAGAATTGTCATTATTGATGAATGAAGATCAGGACTTATGAGGCTGGAAGTGCCAGTAGTGCAGCTTTGTTGTAGGAAGTAAAATCAGATGGCAGATGCACTAGCAAAGGAGGTTGCTTTAGCAACGACAAAGCAATACAAGTATAATTATTTTCAATTGTTCAAATATTGATGGGTTATTTGAGAGAGAACAAGTTGTTGTCAAAACAATCACTCCTGCTACATTTCATTCACAAAACTACTCAAAATTTAGAGAAAAATATACACATGCACTGACAACAAATAGAAACCCAATAATGCAATGTTACCGTCCCCCCATTTTCTGATTGTTATCATTTACTAAATCTCTTTATCATTACAATTTTTTTCTATGAGGGGAAAAAGCGAATTCAATATTTAAAGTTTGTAAAATGTTATAATAAATTTAGGTTAAGTGATATTTATACATATATATACATATATATATATATATATATATATATCAAAGTTATTGTGTGAAATTGCACATAGCGCACTAAACAAGGATGAATATAGGGTTGAGAGGATTTTACCTTCAGGAAAAAAAAATTACATTATATATAAGTTACTTATTTTTTAATTTTTATGTATGTATATAAATTTTGAATCCCCAATATATAAGAACAGAGGTTTAGGGACTTCACCTAGATATTTCAAATTCAAAACTCAAGCATTATGTTTTATTTTTCAAAATCCTTAACAAAAAATCTAAATTCATACGAGCTCTAAATCCACCCCGTGATTGAAATTTAGCTTCATATGTAGTATTTTAGCCATTCATTTTAATTTGTCCATTTTTTTTTTACTTTTTAGAAGCCTTAAAAAATAATGATTGATATGAATCGAATATTGTACCATTAATATTACTAATTGATATTTAGTGCTCTTTGGCCTTGCAGAGTGATTTGTAGAATCAAGTAATTAATGTTAATGTATGACATGTAAAAGAATTGATATGCTTTTCTCTTGACATGCTAAAATTGACAAATAAAAATAAAAATATATTTTTAATAAAACAAAAAAGTGAAAATGAATAAAGGAGTAGTGGAACATATCTCACTACTTCTCGTCTAAGATAATGTCACGCCCAAATATAAGGTGGCGTGACAGACACCTGTACCTGAACTGACTCAGAATCAAACATAAAATTTTATAATCTGAAACCACGTATTATCTGGGTCAGCAAAATTGCCATATAAACATAAATTTTAACAGATAGAATAAACTTAACAGGTCGATAAGGTCTATCTATATAAGATAAATTACATGAAAAATCAGCCCAACACATGTATATACATAAAGGCAACATCTAAGACGTCAGCTAACAAAAAAAACGACAAAACCATACAACACACATACATGCGCGCACACACACATATTACTTATTTGAGATAATACTGGTGACTCGATATTTGAATTAATTTATCAACTTATTGGGAGACGTATGATCGGTGACTCACGAGTATTATTTTTGACAGCTTTTTAAATAGTCTTACAATTAAAATAGTTCACGATCTCACACGTCATTTTATGTAACTTAACCTAAAGTGAGATATAAATTTTAACCAAAATAAGCTATTACTGAATCAATTCACTAAAATAGTACTTTTTAAAAAAAAATTACAAAACAAGTATAAACGTACAAACTTGACACACGTATTAGACTATCTTTTATTAAAAAAAAAATAGATGATTGACGACGTTAAAGTAGTAATTTTTAGTGCAGTAATGTTTTG
>NW_025893965.1:0-2648 GCF_002878395.1 Capsicum annuum | reverse complement strand
GGGGGTATTTGGCTCTTTTCCCTACCCCTATTTAGCCCTAAAACATGAGATTCAGCCCTCATTAAGCAACATATACTCACTTTCTGTCAAATTTCTCAAGAATAAGAACCCTAGGTGATTTAATTTCAAAGCCAAGGCTAAATATTTCCACCATTTTTCTTTAGGAATTTAGCAACCAAGGTATGTCAACTGTTCATCCAAAGGTTTCCTTCCACCCTTAGAGTTCAAGAACCCCTTTTACTTACAAGTTTATGGATTAGACAAGTTCATTGTTGAATTTTAATGTGTTTATGATTCCATGTTAATGGGTTTTCTCGTTCATGATTTACTACAAGATTAATGTGGAATTGATTGATATGTGTGCATTATAATGCGAAACCATGTTAAAACCCTGGAAGTTATAAATATGGAATTAAACTAAGAAGCTTATATGTTATTTTAGTTTTATGTGCATAGATTATGTCCTTCAAGTGATTGGTGAATTATATATGTGAGTTAAATAGTGAAATTATATCATGTCAGCTTATATTCAAGTTCATGTCATGCAAGTGTTTGCTAGAATGTCCCAAATGAATATTTCATGATCAAGTGTATAGCTAACATTTCCATGATTATTCCATGTTGTATAATATATTCTATCGAGTCCTGGGACTATTTTTACCCGATAATTTAGTTGTTTACCTCGATCCATAGTTAGTCATAGGATAGTATCAGTCATATCACGATTGGTATAATTCATTCAGTTAACAGAATTTAGTAGTGTTCCATTAGTTCATGGAACACAGTGAACTCAGTTCAGTTCAGTTATATAGTATGATCAGAAATAGCTCAGTCCACCCTAGAAAAGTCTAGATCCACTCCAGTGTCAATTCAGTTGGGAGTAGAATTCAGCACCGAGTAAACCCATGGATGGAGACTCACCTACCAGTAGAGCATGTGATCCATAGAAATAGTCCTTGTGTTCCAAAACTACGTAGCCAGCATAGATTGAGACAACAACCTGCCAGTTGAGGGTTGATAAGGTGATCTACCTGCCAGTGTAGGGTATCACCATTCTCATTTATAGTACCTGCCAAATGAGAGTGACTCATCTTATCTGTACCTATGGGACGTTACTGACACCCTTCTATCTAGGGTTATAAGTTGGACCCTAATCTATTCAAAAAGGGGTATGTCGGTTAGATAATTATCTCACACAGTCTGAGTGTTAGTTCCAGTCTCTAAAAAGAACTCTGTTTAGTTCTACAGATTCAGGATTATCAGATACTGTTACTTAGCTTAGAACAGAACTCAGTATAGTTCCATAAAATTAAGATTTTAAGATATAGTAACTAAGCTATCAGTAATTCAGTATTAGTAGGCTTATATATCAGTTAATCAGTATTCAGATTCAATATTCCAGTATTATCATTATCTCAGCTACAGTTTACGTATTCATGCATGTACTCTGATTCAGTTATACTCACATTATTCAGCCAGTATTGTTCATGCATATGAACCCATGCATTTCAGCCTGCCTCTCTTTGCATACCAATACATTCAAAGTACTAATGCATACCTTTCTTTTGCGTTATGATGTTTTATATCATAGGTTCAGACACGTGGGCTCCAGATCATACCTAGTAGTTTAGATATTCAGCTGATAGATTTAGTAGAGAGTCCTCTTAGTTTGAGGACATTATGATTATTTCAATAGTTCAGCTTATTTCAGTAGTTCAGAGTTATTTGGGGACTTGTCCCATCAACTCCATATTTCAAACAGTTTAGAGGCTTTTTTAGACTAGAGTAGTGTCAGACAAATGTATCAAATTTGGTAATTGTTATACCTTATTCAGTTTTATTATAGTATTGAAACTTATGGCATGTTTTCTACCTAATTGATGCATATTATACTATCATTATTCAGTTATTGCAGCAGGTACCATTCATGGGTTAGCTTATGTTCCTACGGGATTATAAGCACCGTGTAGCATTTGGGTTACAGACTTGAGGCATTACAAACTTAGTATCAGAGCCTAAGGTTCAACAGAGTCTTAGAAAGTCTGAAAGACACATCTAGTAGAGTCTTGTACATGGGTGTGTAGCGCACCAGACTTATGGATAAGAGGCTATTAGATGTTTTTGGAAAAAGTTTTCCTTATTTCAGTATTCATATCGTGCGACTGAGCATGAGCTCCAGTTAAAATCTTTTTCTAATTCATCTCTTCCTTATGCTTCCAAAATATGTCTCCTAGAAAAGATAATTGAAGAAGAGATAAAAATCGGCTAGCTTCTTTACCCATTCAGGTAGATCCCTTGAATGAGCATGTCTCTCACGCTTAATTCAGAGCTGCTTTCACTACATTAGCTTATTCAGTAGTTGCTCAGAATAATTTACAGACGGTTGTCCTATCTAAGTTATTGACTTTCCCTTAGCAGGGTAAGGGAGGGGAGCGTAGGAAAAATAAGAGGGCTAGAACAAATAATTCTAAGCCAAGATAAGGGTGTAGTAACCTCTCCCAATTCTGTCAGAGATTCCCAGCCCCAGTTCTGCCTTTAGTCAGGGCGCCAGTGCTTAAGTTTAAGAATGACATTTTAAATGGGGTATCAGTCTCTAAGTCACAAGGTAGGGGAAAGGGTGTTTGTATTAATCCATTTTGCGAAGAATG
>NW_025893964.1:0-1197 GCF_002878395.1 Capsicum annuum | reverse complement strand
GGAGAGTTCTTGAGCAATTTTGATGAATGAAGGTGTATTTTGGGGTATTTGGGGACTGAATTTCGTGTTTATGGCTAAATAAGGGTGGAAAAAGGACCATTTTGCCTCAAAAATGGAGTGTTTAAGTCACTTGAGTAATAATGTATGTGGCGCACACCTTATCGCATAATATAGGTTGTGCGACGCACTCTTGATCGCACACATTAGGTTGTGCGTCGCACACCTTATGGCATAAGTTAGGGTGTGCATCGCACACCTTATGCTGCACGACACACTCCACTTTGTAAAGCCATAACTTCTTCCTCGGGTGTCGGATTTTTACTTTATTAGTATCGTTGGAAAGCTAATTCAAAGAGATTTCATTTGATATATAGTAGTATCTCTAATTCATTATATACAAAGAGTTATGACCGATTGAAGTTGACCTAAATTTTAACGGTTAATAAAACTCAATCGATGGAAAAGCTTTCAACTCGTCCTTGAGTTAGGGGACCTCTATGATCTCAAATCATGATCAACTAGATTTACATACGACATAGTTTATTAAAACACTATATTCACAATAGATTTATGGTTTTTGGAATGTGTACAAGTAGAAATGACAATTTATGTTCAAGTCTGATAGCACGGGGTGTTACATTATCTCCCCCTTGGGATCATTCGTCCTCGAATGATGAGTAGGAACTTGTTAAAGCCTTAAAGGTATGGAATAACGTGGACACAAAATGTCCTCTAATAAAGAATACACTGATCTAAAACATGACCGTATGACTGGAACTACTGATATTCTGAATTCTTAAATCGGACATGCATATTTGATGCATGGAATAGATGACTGAAGCTACTCATAAGATGAGTTCTCATAATGAACATGCATACCACATGCATGGATTTGTTACTGAGTTGTTCTCATGAACGCAGAACTAATACACTAATAAGCTGAACTTTTTCTATTAGACATGCATTTCTAATGCATGCATATCTGATTGAACTGACGTATGAACGTATGACTGAATATGCAATGATAACTGGCACGGAGATTGTAATAAGAATCTATGCATGCAACTAAATAGGGTATCTCCACCTTGAGACCCTATGTCCCTCTATGAATGCTCAATTCACTAAGATGCTCAGAAAACTGAGGCGATGCACTAGGCACCTATAAATTTAATCATATCTGAACATCTGGAATCTGAA
>NW_025893963.1:0-1234 GCF_002878395.1 Capsicum annuum | reverse complement strand
CGTTTGGGTTTTCGGAGGGAAACATCATAGGTTTTATTCAACTCCTTACATTCTTTTAACAAGCTCTGTTGTATTTCGAATCGTGAAAAATGTTATTTATGTGATTTCTTGTACTGTTTGGTATACAAAATTAATGGATATGTTGTCTTTTCAAATATAAAATAAATTGTGATTAATGCTAAGAGAATATAGTAGGATTATTGAGATGGAACTTAATCTAAATTTGTTATAAAATACATACTATTATCATAATCAATTTTTTAAATTAAGAGATATTTGTTGTATCGTATGCAGCTTTTTATCTGTGTTATATTTTTGCTCCTTCTGAATTGGTTTTGATGCATGCGTAAAGTTTGATTAAAGTAATATAAAGAGTTATGTAACATGATTTGTTGTAGTTGATTCTTTGCCATGGTTATGTGGTAAAATGTTTGAAGTAGATAAAGGAAATATTAGACCCACAAATAAGTATGTATAATGATGGAATCTCACCAATATTGACACGAATGGTTCCTGCAATAAGGCCTGTTGAAGTCCACTTTGAGATAATTTTTTTTTTTTCTTTTTCTTATAGTGTAAATACTACGTAAATGTTTGTAGCATCTAATATAAAATCAAAACATAAAAAGAAAATTACATAATTCTTAAAAGTGTCATTAACTTTTTCCTTTCAATATGATTTTGTTGTATACGTGTGTGGATGTTCCGTTAGTTAGGTCTTTTCCCATCTTCTTAGTATATATATGTGTGGGTATAAGTTCAAATTGACTAATTAGTTGCTTGCGTATTTTAACGAAAAATGTCCTCTAATGATAGTTTGGTAGCAATGTTACGTACTAGTTAGTTATGTATCTTTTTAATTAATTTTCTTTCTACGTAATTAGGTCTAGTTTAAGATTCTTCTTATTTATATTTATTAGAATTTAAAAAGATATATTAGTGTCAAGTTAATTAGTTAGGATCTTAGAGTTTAAATTGGTAGGCTCCTTTAGTTTTATATCCAGAAAGATACCAAATGGCTAGGTATAATTGTAGTTTGGAGTTTAGTTAGTTTTGGGTTTGTTTCAGTTTGACGTTAGTGGATCAAATTTGATAGTTTTTTTTAATGGCTTTGATCATATGCTTTGTTCATTCCATTCTTTTTCTTTATATTTGGATTGCCTTTTATCAAGTTGATGCATTATTGGTTTTATTTTCTGGAAGCATTTCATAATCACAAGATATTACGTTGAAT
>NW_025893962.1:0-1494 GCF_002878395.1 Capsicum annuum | reverse complement strand
CTTGGATAGTATTGTGTACCTTACAATTCAATGGTCTTGTTATAGCCAAACCGCGATATAGGTTTCCAGATGGTGAGCTGCTACTATTTTCACCGGGGGAATTCCCACATCAATGTGGGTTACTTAGCTGTTTTACATTCCAGACATCCAAAGGAAAATTTGGATTTTGGCCTGAACGCGGAGGACCCTTTGAGAAAGGAATCATTTATAGAGAAAGCTTGATTTCTCCAAAATTAGTTATCTAATGTTTGCTTTGAGTTTGAGTTTCTATTAGAAACGTTTCTAAAGTTTATGAATTACCCTCTTCGGACCTCACTTTCAGGATAACTATGGGTGGGTATGTTGTTCTATACAAGCACTTTTGGGTATCTAATTCTTTTAATGTTTATATTTCGGACATAATGTATGGACCTCTTGTTCTAACAATTATATTTATGAATTATGGCCTCGTCGTGTGAATCCTTTGAGAAAGGGATGGTTTATAGAGAGTTTGATTTGGTCATATTTACTTAACATTTGCTTGTGTATGCTAGGAACTTTTGCCCCGGCTATAAAGTGCAGACCTCTTGTTCTTATGTCTGTTGCTTGCAAATTTTCATGTACTGAAGTTGCCTGCGTATTTTATGCTCTTGCGAGCTATCTATGGCTTTGGTAGGAAAAAGGTGATTGAAATCCCCCTCTTTTTAATTGGATGGTTTCTTTGAATTCCGCAAGACTATTGAATTTGTCGGATTTCAGCACATCTCAATTATAAAATATGCCAAGCCAATCCACGATAAAGCTTTAGATGAGCCAGACGACATGCTATGATTCTACTTTCCTCGTTTACTTTCTTCCTTTTCTTGCCCTTATCTGTGACAACGGTATCATGCTTACTGAATTAAATTCAGAAAATGACACTTAATATCATACCTATGATTAGTGAATTAGTAAACATTCGTCGTATGGATGCAAAAAATTATTACTAATACAAACAAGTAAAATGCATAGCTATTTCCAAAAATTATTACTAATAATAAGTAAAATGCGTAGATATTTCCTTAAAACGCAATTGCACTTCTTGCGATCAAAGTGATTTTAGAAGGTCGGCCTTGCCGTTTCCGTTAGTCAGATATGATAAGACTTATTCCTAATTAACAGAAGAAATTTATCAGATTAAAGTATGTAAACAATCTGAAAGGTCAATTGAAAAGTCTTGCCAAGATAATATTAGAGAAACTATGAATACGTAAGACACGAGTATCGTATATAGACTTAATTCCTAATTAACATGAGAGAAGTCTTGCCAAGATCCTTTATACCAGTGCTTGCAAAAGTTAAATTGTCTATTTTTAGGAAAATAGCAACTTTTTTTGTCTAAAACAATTAAAAAAACTAAGATCACTTGTCACCCTCCTCCATCATCATCATTAGGGGACTTATCTGTGTTTTTTAGGACTCTACCCATCGAGCTATAATGATCTAGTTCATGTTGAAGTTCATTTTATGCTCAAG
>NW_025893961.1:0-1791 GCF_002878395.1 Capsicum annuum | reverse complement strand
TTTTTTGGGTTAGTGAGTGTGAGAGAGTGGAAGAAACAAACACGTGTGATATGTCTCTTGAAGCTTCTCTATTACACGGGTCAGGTTGAGTTATTTGGATCGAGTATGGTTATAATTTAGAATAGATTAAATTATTTACCGATAAAATAAATTAAAAAGGGTCAACCAATACGATGCTGAAGGGTATATTTATACCTTTTTCATTAACGGCAAGGATATATTTCTAACTCAAGTATGACGGAGGGCATATTTTTATCATTTATTAAAGTTTCGGGTACATTTGTACCTTTTCATTAACGACAAAGGTATATTTTTACCAAAAGTATGACGGAGTGTATATTTGTACCATTTATTAAAGCTTGGGGTATATTTGTACCTTTTTTGAAAAATTAATACCACGTTATAAATACTAATCCAAACAAATATAAGACATGTCTTATATCTATATCTATATCTATACCACCTTACAAATACAACTCAAAAAACTTAAAGTGAAATTATCAAATTACCCTTCTAACAAAATAAATATTTAATAATAAGAAAATTTGGTAAAAATTAGATATTTGTTTGGAGGGGTGTAACTCTTTTGGCCGCTTCAGACTAAAAACAAATAAATTGCTGAAAACTTTTACGAAGAATGCATTGTTTCTGTTTACGCCAAGAGTTGCTACGCTTAGGTTTATTCTCTGAATTCTAACACTCATTCATCCAACAATTATCTCAACTTGTGTCTCTCATGGGTGACAAGATCAAGAGATCAAATAAGTTAATCGAAACCTACAGGATCAACATCTTCAAAGTGTTGAAGCAAGTTATTCATTCAGATGTCAGAATTTCAAGCAAGGCTACGAGTATAATGAACTGTTTCATCAATGATATATTCGAGAAGCTTGCTCAGGAATCTTCTATGCTTGCTAGGTACAACAAGAAGTCTCCCATCATCTCATTCAAATTGTTGTTCATTCTTTCAACAATCTAATAAGTCGAAATAAGTATAAAGTGGGACAACATGTTTGTTTTTGTTATCTGCTTGGAATTCTGGTCATTCAACAATTTACACCAGTTCAGTTCAAGCTAAACTCACTGCATTGTTTTGCGGCTCTTACCAGTTTAGCGCTTTGCTCTTTGGTTTAGAAGCCTCTGTTCTAAGATACATTTAATCTCTTCGGTCTTGGTGAATTTTCATAAATTTTTGCTTTTGGGTTAATCTTTGGGAATAATCGATATTGTCATTTTATCAGAATCTGAAGTTTCATTCTTTTGTTTCTTAATCGTTCTCTCTTGATTTTATTGGGTTAAAGGTTTTTAAGGCGAGCTTTATGTCCCTACTGCTACCATATTAGACTGTTATTTTTAATTTATGCTTTCATTGTATTGAGTCACTATGAAATTGCTTAATCAAAACATGGATGGAAGAAATTTTGGAAAAATCATGTTTAATCTACTTCCCTTCCTGGACTATCTTTTTTGTCTTTTGTTGTTGTAAATTCAATTCAACTAAAAATTACACAATGAATTTTTAGTTATTTATGGTATTTATGCTATTTATGGTATTTATACGAAATTCAATGTTGCTATCGACAAGCTTGATAAACTCGCTGGGTAAGTTTTACAATGAATATGGTTAAGCTTCCCGTTGTATTCACTATTTTTTTTTATGCAAAATAACTCTTCCATTATGCTAAACAATCCTACACAGTTGCATTGCAAAATTCAGAATATATATCAACACACACTTACAATCAGATGCCTCAACCACTAGGGGTGGGCATGGTATGGAATGGTACGGTA
>NW_025893960.1:0-1015 GCF_002878395.1 Capsicum annuum | reverse complement strand
GAGAATCAAATGAAATAATGGTCAAAAACACACCTACACTATCACCTTTTCCGAGTTTCATACCGCAACTATCAGTTATTCCATTTACCTATATAAGAAATCACTCCCTTCCTCGATGTTGAGTTGGCCGACAGGTGTCTCTCGTCTATTAGGTACAAATTTTTGGCCAATTCAGCAAAATTACCAAAATGTTTGACCGATGAATCAACAACTAGGTAACCCTTCGGGTGGCCGAGATGATTTGCCTTAGAACTTCCATGAAGGAGGTGCCTACAGTCAAAGCTTGTAACACGAGGCTTGCCTAGTACATTTTACCTCTCCTATGTGATTTGCAAGTTATTTTACAAGAGCGGGGTTCACTTAGTGAGCACCAAAGGGTCATAAAAAACAAGTAGGTAAAAATTTACCCAAAATATAACCGCAACTACAGACGTTTATAAAAACAACAACATACCTAGTGAAATCTCATAAGTGAGGTCTAGGGAGGGCAAAGTGTACGGAGACCTTACCACTACCTCATGGAGGTAGCAAGACTATTTCCGAAAGACCCTCGACCTAAGTCTAGCAATTCCAAGTACAAAGGAGAAATAAAGAGTGAAGACAATATAATAACTAACAAGGGAAACATTGCAAAGTCTACAAGAAAGAACAAGAACAACAACAACATAATGCGATAACCAAAAACACAATGAGCAACAACCTAAAATAGATATCAGAAGTAAGTACTGCAATACTACGACTAGTACAACGAAGTTATGCGACATCAACACATAAAAATGAAGTTATTACAAAGTAGAAGGAACAACGAAGACAATATAACAACTAACAAGGGAAATATTGCAAATCTACAAGAAAGAAAAAGAACAACAACATAATGTGATAACCAAAACAAAATAAGCAACAGACTAAAATAGATATCAGAAGCAAGTACTGTTATTCCGGGTACAAAATTTGTATATTTCAATATGAACTTCAACACTAATCAAGAACTACAATGAAGTTCCAACTGTTAGGT
>NW_025893959.1:0-8220 GCF_002878395.1 Capsicum annuum | reverse complement strand
AAAAAAAAAAGAAAAAAATTGCTCTATATTACCTTTTAGTTTGATTATTTCATTCTAATTAATGAAATCATGCATTACTTACTAAAGGATCGACAAACTAAAAAAAAGTCATAATACATAAATGTGTCGTATGATTTGGCTTCAACTGGTATATATCTATGTATAGATACTTATACTGAAGCTAAGCTAAAAAATTATATTTATATATTATGTCAATTTAGATATCCAAGAGTAAAGTTAAATATACGTACTTCTCTTTATTTTAATATCTGAAAAGAAAAGAACAACGGAAAACAAAATAGTGACTAAGAATATAATATTTGAAATCCTATCTAGCTAGTAACAAACTTGGGGAAGTCCTAAATCATCTAGTATAATTTACTAGAGATTAAAAAAACTTTTGGTAACTAACGCCCTTTTTCATCAATTTATCTTCGAGCTTGGCCTCTTGATCCTTCAATTTATTGACTTGATTTGAGGCATCAAATCTATCTTTGATAGTATCAAGTCCATGATGTTGTTGTACTTGTTCAAGTTGTTTAATGTAGTTTGATCGCTCTTGTATCTGTTCTCTCACTTGTTCCAACTTATTCTTTAAGTTCTCGTTGTTGTTTCTTGAGGTAGACATCCTCGCTTAGCTTTTGGAATATATGTGAAACTAGAATTGCTGCAATATGTAACATAATTAAATAGATTAATTAAACAAAAAAATAGTTTGTCCATATGGAAAAAAAAAAAAGACAAAGAAGAAAAACATTATTGCTAAGTCTTAAGCTAAAGGAAGAAATAAGAATCATCACAAAGTGAAAGAAAACTCACGTTAATTAGCCTAACTCCGTTTATTTGGAAGAAGGCAATACTCTTATTTGTTTATATAGATTTCACTACCTCAATTCTTTCCTTATATTTTTACTTATTGTTCTAAACTTTTAATAGTCCTGCAAATTACCATATTTCATGGAATTATACACCGACTGAACTTAATAACTACAGAAGTTAATTCCAAGAAACTAAGAAAGGAAAATAAAAGAAACAAAATCACTTCTTTATTACCAAAAGAAAAAAAGAAGGCTTCTCTTCTCTAACATGTTTTGTATTTTTTTATTTCCTTTTTCATTTTCAAAATTTACTTTTCTTCTAGTTGAATTTTCCTAAATTTCAATGTTTTACTAGGCTGTATAATTAGATGTTTTCCTCGTCTACCAATTAGTTCTCATTTTTGTTAATATTTCCAATTGGTATGGGTAAAAGAAAAAATAAAACAAATAAAGAAAGAATTATATGCATGTAAAAATTAAGGTACGACCTCTTTGACACAATTATTGAGTTAGCTAGGCTTTAGTAGCAACTAGCCTAAACACTAAAAACGTATTTTCCACTCATTAGCTAAACACTAAAATGTATTTTCTGAAAAATATTTTTTCATTCACCAACCAAACACTAAAAAATATTTTTCACTCACCAATCAAACATAAGAAAATAAATAAGAAATCAACTTCTTTTCCATGAAAACATTTTCTAAGAAAAGATTTTTCGTGAAAAACATTTTCCTTCATATCAAACACATCCTATATAATGAAGGGCCGGTTTACGGGCTCAGTATTACAATTTTAAATATATAATGAAGGGCCCATTTACGGGCTCAAAGACCATCTGCTTCACCGGAGAGCTTCTCGCAGACAAACAACCAGCCACCACAAAATCCCCTACCACCTCACGCCACTTCTCCCTTCTCCTCCCTCACCAGCCGCACAAACCACCACCCAAAAACCCACCAGCTTCCGCTTCTTCGCCGGATTTGACCACCGGCGAGCTTCCAGATCCACCAAGCCACCACCACCCCAACAACAACCATGAATCAGATCTGGTTGATATTCCCAGTTGAAATTCTTCGTTTCTTTCAATTTCTAAACAGAATCGGTTGGATAACATTAAGACTCGCCGGACGTGAACCAACAGTGGATTTTTATTGAAATTAGCCCTATTTGAATTGATTTTTGTGATAGTTTCATATACGGGTTGGCTGTTCAGTCGCGTTTCTTAATTCGGGTTCATCGGGTTTCGCTACTGGTTTGAGTCTCGGGATCCTATTCGACTCAATCCATTTCTTACGACCAGTTTCGAGCTCTAATTTTTTGAATATCGAGTTTGGAGGTTGGTTCATTATTGAGGAACACTATTTCAGTGACACTATTACGATGATACTATTTCGGTGACCAATTTCTACCGCAAATTGCCGAAATCCAGCGACTCAACCAAGTATACGGACACAACCCAACTTCGATCAGGTGCACTCGATCCATCTTTTCTAGTTGTGTTTAGCTTTCTTGATATTGGTAGTGTTCTGTACTATTCTTGGCTGATTATCTAGTTGTAGGTGTTGAATTTCTTATTGATTGGTTACTTTGTAATAGTGTTTTACGTGTGAATCTTTTTATTGTTCTTAGTAGTTTTGGAGTGTATTACCTTGTCTGATTACTGTTACTTGATTTACTAGCATATCTTTTAATTGTGGAAGTATTAGTTCCTGCTATTGACTATTGTTTATCAAAATTTGTGTTATATTATTGGTTTTGTTTCTCTCCATCTATTATAGATTGTTGGTTGTGTCCCTAGCTCCTTTATTGACTTCATTGTAACTAGTGTGCCCTTTTTACCTTATTTTGATCCCCCTTTGTTATCTCTCTTCCCTTTTTTCTTCCATCTCTTTCCTCTTTGTTGCATAGTGGCGGTGATTGACGATGGTAGACAAGGGTCATGTCATAGGTCGGGGTCAGGAGGTGTTGGGTCTAGGTTGGGGTTTGGGAGGGTTGGGTCTGGGTCGGGTCTAAGATCATGTTTGGGGTTAGGGGATAGGGGTAGTAAGGTTAGGCGAGATAAGAGAGCTTCTAGGTTGCGAGTTGGGTGTTGGAACATCGATACTTTGCAGGGTAAGTCTATAGAGCTGGTGAAGATTCTTAGAAAGGGGAGGGTTAGTGTAGCGTGTTTACAGGAAACTAAATGGGTAGGCACTAAAACGAGAGATGTGGATGAATATAAGTTGTGGAACTGGGTAGTGTGAGACATAGAAATGGGGTAGGTATATTAGTAGATGAAGATCTTAGGGAGCAGGTGGTAGAGGTAAAGAGAGTTAGTGATAGATTGATGTCTATTAAGTTGGTCATGGGAGGGTCTACGGTGAACTTTATTAGTGCCTACGCCCCGCAAGTAGGTTTGGACGAGGAGGAGAAGAAGGAATTCTGGGAGGTTTTAGATGAGGTGGTGAGGAGCATCCCAAGCACTGAGAAGCTTTTCATGGGAGGGAATTTTAATGGGCATATTGGGTCTCCATCGAGAGAGTACGATGATGTGCATGGCGGTTTTGGTTTTGATGAGCGGAATAAAGGAGGAACTTCCCTGTTGGATTTTTCTAGGGCTTTTGGGTTGTGGATAGCGAATTTGAGCTTTTCAAAGAAGGAGGATCACCTTATTACATTTCGTAGTTCAGTGGCCAAGACTCAGATATACTTTTTGCTTTTTATAAAAGAGGATAGAGCGTTATGTAAAGACTGTAAAGTCATACCTAGCGAGAATCTCTCAACTCAACATAGGTTGTTCGTGATGGACTTGGTTATGAATAAGGGCAAAAAGAAGAGAAGTGTGGAGGCACGACTCGGGATTAAGTGGGCCAGCTGGACTTTGGCTAGTGCTTTGGAGATGGAAAAAAAGTTAAAGAGTAGGAGGTGTGGGAGAGTAGAGGGGGTGTTGATAATATATGGAAGACGACTGCCAGTTACATTAGAGAGACCGCTAGAGAGGTGTTGGGTGTATCGAGAGGTTGATCTGGCAAATATCGAGGAGACTGGTGGTAGAACAAAGAGGTCAAGAGAAAGGTGGAGTCTAAGAAGGTGGCTTATGCTAAGTTGGTTGGGAGTAAGAATGATGAGGAAAGGCAGAAGAATAAGGAGGAGTATAAGGTAGCTAGAAGCGAGGCTAAGTTAGCAGTTACGACGGCTAAGATAATAGCTTTTAAGAGTTCGTATGCAGGTTTAGAGGAGAAATGCGGAGATAAGTTGTATAGGATGGCCAAGGCCAGGGAGCGGAGGGCTCGTGACCTTGACCAAGTGAAGTGCATCAAAGGAGAGGATGGTATAGTGTTGGTTGAGGATGCCCTCATTAGGGAGAGGTGACAGACCTATTTTCATAAGCTTTTGAATGATGAGGGGGATAAAGATTCTGTGTTGGTAGACTTGGAGATATCTGAGATGGGTCGCGATTATAATTATTATAGGCATATTGAGATTGAAGAGGTCAGGGGGGACTATTCACAGGATACGGTGGGGTAGGGCGACAGGGACAGACGAGATTCCAGTTAATTTTTGGAAGAGCACTAGCAGGACAGGTCTGGAGTAGTTGACAAGGTTGTTTAACATTATTTTTAGAGCTGTTAAGATGCCTAAAGCATGGAAGTGGAGCACGATGATTCCAGTGTATAAGAACAAGGGAGACATTCAGAGTTGTAACAACTATAGAGGTATTAAGTTGGCGAGTCATACTATAAAGGTTTGGGAAAGGGTGGTAGAGTTGAGGATGAGGAGGATCGTGATGATCTTTGAGAATCAGTTTAGTTTTATGCTTAGTCGCTCGTACACTGAGGCCATTCACCTTGTAAGGAGGTTGGTGGAGCAGTTTTGAGAGAGGAAAAAGGACTTGCACATGGTGTTTATTGATCTAGAGAAGGCATATGACAGAGTTCCCAGGGAGATTCAGTGGAGGTGCTTGGAGGATAGAGGGGTGCTCGTGGCGTACATTAGGTCGATTCAGGATATGTATGACGGTGCGAAGAC
Source organism: Capsicum annuum (assembly GCF_002878395.1). NCBI lineage: Eukaryota > Viridiplantae > Streptophyta > Magnoliopsida > Solanales > Solanaceae > Capsicum > Capsicum annuum. The sequence continues at coordinate 3,394 of NW_025893959.1, read as the reverse complement.
TCGTGTGAGGATGGTAGGTGGAGATTCAGAGCACTTCACAGTTTTGATAGGGTTGCACCAGGGATCGACTCTTAGCCTATTTTTTTTTCTTTGGTGATGGATGTTTTATCACGATATATTCAAGAGGAGGTGCCTTGGTGTATGTTATTTGCAGATGATGTGGTTCTGATCGACGAGACTCGGGGTGGAGTTAATGATAAGTTAGAAATTTGGAGTCAGACGCTTAAATCTAAAGGTTTTTGGTTAAGTAGAACCAAGACTGAGTACTTGGAGTGTAAGTTCAGTGATATGTCGCAAGACGATGGAGTGGTTGTGAAGCTAGACTCTCAGGTCATCCGGAAGAGGGAGAGTTTCAAGTATCTGGGGTCTATAATTTAGGGTAATGGTGATATTGACGAGGATGTCATGCATCATATTGGGGCAGAGTGGTTGTAGTGGAGGCTTGCTTCGAGAGTTCTTTGTGATAAGAAGGTGCTCCCAAGCTTAAAGGTAAGTTCTACAGAGTGGTAGTCCATATGGTTATGTTGTACGGAGTAGAGTGTTGTCTAGTTAAGAACTCCCACATCTAAAAAGTGAAGATAGTGGAGATGCAAATGTTGCGATTGGTGTGTGGACATACCAGGAAAGATAGGGTGAGGAATGAGATTATTCGGGAGAAGGTGGGAGTTGCCTCGGTGGAGGATAAGTTGTGAGAAGTGAGGCTACGTTGGTTTGGGAATTTGATGAAGAGGGGCCCTGATGCTCCAGTATGGAGATATGAGACTCTGGCTAGGGATGGTTTTAAGCGGGCTAGAGGTAGACTGAAGAAATATTGGAGGAAAGTGATTAGGCATGCTATGGAGCAATTATAGCTTACAGAGGACATGACTCTTGATAGGAAGGTGTGGAGGACGCGGATTAGGGTAGAGGGTTAGGGGGTAGGAGAGCGGAGGTAGTAATAGGGGAGTGCTCCTTTGGGTCTAGAATTTCTAATTCGTAGTGTAGTGGTTGTAGTTTGGGGCTAGTGGTGTTGGCTTTTTTGCATCCCGTACTAGTTTATTATGCACTTATCTTTTGTGTTTGTTATACGGTTAGTTTGTTTTGTGTACCATATAAGTTTATATGCGCCTACTTTTTGTATTTGTTATTCTGTTATTGGTCCTAATCTGGGGCTCTATCGGAAACAACCTCTCTACTTCTCTTGAGGTAGTGGTATGGTCTGCGTACACTCTACCCTTCCCTGACCCTACTGGGTGGGAATACACTGGGTATGTTGTTGTTGTTGTTGTTGTTGTTATAGTTATTTAATTAGTTTTTCAAAAAATATTAATTATTAATGTTTTTGAATAAACACAATGGGAAATGTAAGTTGAAATCACACTATATAATAAAACATAACTTCTTATATTTATAAAATCAAATAATAGCTTACAATTTATTTACGTTTCATAATTAATATTAAAATATTATATACTCTAATATTTATCTTAAGATCAAGTCAAACACATTCTCTTAGATTAAACCACTAATTTTAATATATTTTTTTACTTTATTTAAAAATTATACAAGAGGATAGAGTAAAATTACAAATAACTATTTATTAATATTTTCTTATAAAATCATATGAATCAATAAAGAATACTAATCCATATATAAATGATTTTAAATACATTTAATTCATTTGATGAGTGTTTAGCAAAAGAAAATAAGGACCTACTGGATAATCGTTTTATTGAATCAACCTACTGGATAATCGTTTTATTGAATCATAGTGTTAAAGAATTGCCCTTATGTCTTGTCTTTATACGTCAAAAATAGGAGACCAATTTAATATAGTAATCAAAAAAATTCTTTTAAAGTGATTTGTGTACCCGATGAAGAAATTTACTACCTCAAATAAAGAGAATCTAAAGGATTAACAAAAGTTAACTTGATATATATTGTAGTAATTTAACATGAGGTAGTTAATATTATATTTTAAATAAGCTGTTTAAAATAATCTTAATAGATGGTTAGTAAATAATTATATTTCCATAAATTATATGTATTGTAAATCTTTGTAATGATATGTATCATGTGAAGTTTTAGAATTATGGGTGAATCACTTATTGTGTTTGATAAATAAACACCAATTCAATATTTATGTGTATTTTTTTTATTTTAATGTAATACAGTAATAGTTACTTTATGCAATTAAATGTGTGGTCAAAATTAAATTCACTTTTTTACCTTTATGAAACGTATGTGAGCATTTACGCATCTTCCTATAAGCTAGGTCTCTCTTTATTTCAGTTTATATCCTTTTGATTAGACATCGAATTTAAAATATATGGAAAAACTTCTCAATGTTTCAAATTATCTTTAAAATAAATAAATTTTAACTAGAAGAGTATACATTTGTGAACCTTTTGACAAATAAATGAAATTAAACATGACTAAAATACTAGTAATATTATAAAATACTAACCAAATAAAAAATGTCAATTCTTTTTTAAAAAATAAATTATTTGAATCGAGACATAGGATGTATTGAAATAGACACTCAGTTATAATGCATTTAATTTTTTTACTACATATTAAAATAGATTTATAGTTAAGGTGTGTGGGATCCATATGAAAGATTACATCAGTAGTGACATTGAAAAGATTATAATGAAATGACCATTATATCTATTTTTTCCATTTAAAATTGACTTGGAGTGGGGTCTACATACAAAATTATATGAAAATATTTAAAAAATTATGAAAAACCATTATACCCATGGTTATATTTATAAGTGTTACCGGAAACATAAATTAATCATCAATAATTTTAGTCAAACATAATAAAAAATAATAATGAATGTTACACTGAAAAGTAACTTGTTTATTCCATGGATTTAGGTAAGAGGATACAAAGCTCGTCCGGACATCACCATTGAATAAAATGTTTAAATGGAATAAACTTCAAATATAATTTCTCTTTAAATTTAAAATTGTTCTTCCCACTTGATTCAAGTATATCATTAAATTTATATTTTATAAAAAGTCTATCACACAAATTCTTGTATATCATAATAAAGTATGAAAAAAAACTCACTGCTTAAATTAATTTTTAAGGTTTAACAAATTATATTTTAAAATTATTTTAGATATCATGACAAAAATCAATTTGAAATTATTTTTGAATGATGTGAATTGTTGATAGATGAGTGTCTTGTATATGTTTATTACTCTCTCAATTTCAAAAATAAAAGCCTGTTTTTCGTTTTAATTTTTTTAAAAAAGAATGAACTTTTTTTTATAATACTTTAATTTCAACTTTCCACGTGTCATGTTTAGAACCATAAAGATAAAAAATATTTTGGTACATTTGTCATAATTTTAATTTATAATTACAAGATATAATTATTTTTTTAATTTTCTTATTCTCCAT
>NW_025893958.1:0-3486 GCF_002878395.1 Capsicum annuum | reverse complement strand
AAGAAATAAAAATGGGCATAAAGGGGGTTAGGTGGTTACCCAAAGAAGGCATGAGTTCAAGTAACTCTTAGCCTGAAATCATATTTGCCGATACGGGTAGATTATTATTGTACGCTGGCGATGGCCGTGTGGCGTAGTAGATTCAGAGACTCCAACCCTTGCGGCACACTTGGGTTGGGGGCTTGGCTGCTGAGTTAATGGCAGATCTCATATAGCCCATGGGATTATAGATTGTAGTGTACACCACCTAGCATAGAAGTAAGACAAAGAGTGTCACAGATTTTAGATGTTTCCCAGAGTCTTTTAAAATGCCCATGTTATTTCTTACTATATGATATGTTTATGAACTGCTTTAAATTGCTCTCATATATATGTTGAACATAAATGATTATTTTGGATTTTCTTTGCATACCAGTACATCTTTATTGACCCCCCTTCCCTACCTCTCAGGTTCTGAGACTCAGTCTAGGGGTCCAGATAAGTAGTAGATAATTCAGACAGCAGATCAGATTGTGCAGTGGTGAGCCTTCTCTATTTTAGAAGGTCTGTCCTTCCAGATTATGTCATCTATTATAGTTTTGGTCTACTGGGAGCCTTGTCCCAATTTTCAGATAGTTGTTAGATTTTCATGTAGTATAGATTTCGCAGACTGTTCCAGATATTGTTAGTGATTTTTGGATTTCATTCCTTATTGTTAAACTTTATCCAGAGTATGACCATGTTTCCGTATTAGATCGTAATTCTGCATTTTCTTTTATTATATGAATGTTGTGCATGACTACCAGATAGAGCAGGACATCCGGGCCTTCATAGTTCGGGATGTCTGTCACGGCCAGGCCCTAGTTTGGATCGTGACAATGCCCAAGTAGAATATCGATCCCATAAAGACTTGATTTAACAATAATTTAATTTTAGTTCACCGTCTAGATTAATTTAGTGCAAAAGTAACAAAAAAGAGAATTTTGAATTATTTTATAAATTAAAAATAAAATAAATAATGTGGAAAAATAAATTATTGGAACAATCATTGGAGAAAATCCCAGTGTTTAAGCACTTCGAACAATCATACTATGTTATTGAATTTCATTCGTTAATTTGTTTATCTTGGTTGTTGATTCGTAGGGTTAATTGCATGATCATGGTTTCCCAACCTATAATATTTTACCTAATTTGGACATTACGACTACATCGTTTAACGGGGATGAAATAAACCAATTTAGTAAATTGAAGCTATCATTCTACGTGTGAATCAAGTAAGGCATCTAAGTACATGCCTGTCCTAGATGCTAAGTTTAATTCTTTATTTTATAAAAGAATAAAAACTCAAACTTTGCTTATTACCATGTTCTATCTCCCTATTCCCTCTCTCGAGATCAAAAGATTGACAATATATGTATTTTATGGGTGATCAGTCCATAAAATAATTAAAACAAGAATAAACAAACAACCAAATAAGATGAACAAAATTAACAAAATTAATCCAAAATAATAGTAATCATGTTCTTGGATTTAACCCTGGAAAAGGAATTTTTAGCCACTAATATTCATAATCACGATCCAAACATATGAATACATGATATGAAAAATTAAATACTAAAAATAAAATTAAAACCTAATAAACCGTATAGCCGCCTCCGTATTTTTCCTCAAAAGATGTGTCCAGGCAAATTGAATATCGTCTCCAGTGGTTAAGCAACCTTTAGAAATGAGTTTGCGGGCTCTGAGATAGGATATAAAGTGCCCTTTGGGTGCTAAAGAATGTCCTTCCCACTCTATCACTGGTTTATTCGGGAAAGAAAAAGTGACCCTTCGAGTCCTACAATTTAATGTGGCATAGCACGAATGGAGCCAATCTATTCCCAAGATAGCATCAAAAGCAACAATATCTAACTCTATGAGATCTGCTAACGTATCCCGGCTACCAACAGTCACAGCACAACCCCTGTACACCCTCCTAGCAATAATAGAATCCCCCACCGGGGTGGAAACAGAAAAGGGTTTAGAAATCACACTAGGCTCAAACCCGAACCCAACAGCCACATAAGAGGTCACATAGGATAAAGTAGACCCGGGATCAAGTAACACATAAACATCACGGGAAAATATTTGTAATGTACCGTTAACAACATCTTGGGAAGCTTCCACCTCCTGGAGGTTGGTCAAAGCATATAAACGGTTGCGATTGTTCCCGACAGCTGATGTGGCGCCCTTCTGAGGTAGGGGTGGTGCCGAAGAATTTTCGTGAGACTTTGCACCACCAACATTCTTTCTAACAGATGGACATTCCCTCTGAAAGTGACCCGGCTGACCACATGAATAACATACTATCGAGCCCAACTGACACCTTCCCGGATGATTTCTACCATAAGTCTCACACTGTGGAAAATTACGATGCTGCTGAGCCACACTACCCTGTGGCCGAGTATCTTGAGCTCTGGTTCCATGGTTAGTCTGAAAACTCTGAGATCATCTGTCTACGGGTGGTTGGGGTACTGGGGAGCTGGCAGTAGACTGCGCATTACCCTAATTCTTTTTTTTCTTCCATTTATTTCCCCACTTACCATCCTGAGGCTGACTGTGACTCAGGTCGGCTGATTTGGCTCTTTTCGCTTGTCTTTCCACCAGCCTAGCTTCATAGATCTTATTCTTTTTCTCTTCTACCTGCTGCATATGAACGATCAGCCTAGTAAAGTCTAACTACTTATTCAACATTGCCCCCTGGCACTCAAGCACCAGGTTATCTGAAAGGCTGGATGCAAATTTTCTCTTCTGGGCTCTCATATTACTAGTCAGCTCTGGTGCATAGCGAGCTAGTTTATTAAACTTCAAAGTGTACTCCTGGACACTCATACTGCCCTGCTTCAGATTCATAAACTCTTTCGCTTTGGCCTCCCTCAACTTCAGAGGAAAGAATCGATCAAGGAAAACTTCCACAAATTTGCCCCAAAATGTGGGCTCAACACTCTCACCTTTTGCATCCTCCCAGTCGGTATACCACTGATTCGCAGCATCCTTAAGCTTATAAGTTGCTAGTTCCACCCCTTCAACCTCATCCACATGCTTTACCTTAAAGATCTTTTCCATATCATCCTTGAATTCCTGTGGATCTTTCTCCACCTTGGTGCCAGTGAACTTATGTGGGTTTATTTTCATGAAATGTCCAACCCTAGTAGCCTCAGACGTAACAGATGCAGACCCAACTTCTTCTGATTGTTGAGCCTGGTTAGCTACCAACTGTTTCAGCATATGAATAGACCATCTGAATTCTGCATTTGAAATATCTCTCTGAGCAGTCGGGGGACAGTTAACATCAGTCTGCGGAGCTCGAGGTGGACTAGTCGGGACTGGAGGGACTCCCGGAGTAGGGACAGGTTCTAGAGTGTGAGCTCTGTTATGGGTCCACATCCCATGGGTGGGATGGACTGCATCTGCCTGAGCATTTTGATCGATGATACGATGTAGAGGCATAACTTTGTTTCTGAAATA
>NW_025893957.1:0-1861 GCF_002878395.1 Capsicum annuum | reverse complement strand
AGGAATTTCTTGCCTGAACTCCATCAATTTCAACACGGTCACCTACATCAAATGGGTGCATCACAAATAAAAAGATGATAGCCTCGAATGTCGTCTTGGCTGAGTTCCCGAAGATGAATACTACCAGAAGAATCTGGGAACTCAAAAAGACCAAGAAATGCATAGTGGCAACTCGGAGTATAAGGAGCCAGATGACCAATATGATTATTGCCACTAAGACATTTAGCATTTGATGAAGTTTGTTTACAGCAGTCTTAGTGTCATTCAAAGACAAAGCAAGAGCCCTTCGCGCTCTAAATGCATTCACCTGAAAGAAAAATATAAAGTAAAACATCATAATCCCATCATACTAGTGCCAAAAATATGCTCGGACTCTTCAAATATTTTCAATGGATTCGTGATTCTCCAGAATTAGTGTACTATTAAGAATCTGACATCGAAAGTGAAGAATCCATGCAACTTAGACCAAAAAAACAATGTTTTCTTGAAAAAATACCATCTTCATTTTGTAGCTATGGCTTGAAATGAATACCATAATCCCCATCGACTACACTTTGAAGATGAACTCCTACTGATCTAACCAAGAAAAGAAGTTGACTTTCTTAAAAAAAAATTGGCAAACTTGCATACTCAACATCAACAAGAAGCTCAGATCAGGATGTAGGGATAAGACGCAAATTGGTTTTATATACTTACCACCCAATTTTTCAGAGCACATTTACTTATGCCACTAGTTTCAGTCCCACCTTCAATAAGGCACATTGTTTTCACAGCCTCGTCTTCTCTCATAAAACGCATCAAGTCCTCCAGATAGATGAACCTGATGTCAATCACACATCGCTAAATATTAGGTAAAACAATTACCTCCGGAAACAAGAGACTTCAGAAAAGTGTAATAGCATAGTAGATAAAAGAATTTTGTGGGCAATAACTATGCGTCTAGTTTTCTGCTAAACGAATCCTGCTCTATTTTACTAACACGAAAAGCGTTAGTTTATTGTGTGAGCATAGCTATATAAAGAATTCAAATTGAGCATTATAACATAAGAATTTGAAGGCAACGACTAATTGTTGTTAACATCAACAGTTCGAAGAGAAACTAAACTTGTCAATTTAACGAAATGACTTACTTGGAGCCAGGCTTAGCCACATTGTTAAATATCTTCTTAGCTGCAGCTTTAGCCTTTTTTCCACTAGTGATCTGCACAGCAGATTCATCCGCATAATTTGGCTGCGGTAACTTCTCATCCAAAGTAGATAGCACACCTTTTCGAACCATATTCATCAACCTTTTCATATTCCAAGCAGAAATGTTCTTCTGATTCAGTCTATGCAGATGATCGATAGTGATTCCGCCCTCCTTTTCTTTTTCCTTCTCGGAAATAACCATCGAAAATGCAGAACTCCTCGGAGTAGAAGCCGTAGGAGTCTTGTGTGGTGTGCTTGCCTTTAAATCAGCAAGCACTTCAGACATAACTTTCTCTTCCTCCTCGTGCTCTCGCTGATCAATCTCAACCAACGGTGGCCTAGACCACATCTCAATCACATGTTGATTGAACAAAGATTCTTGAATTCGATCGAAAAACGTACTAACATGAAATGACATAGCTAGAACTTTCACAACAAGTGTTTTCAACAACCAAATGTATGCACCAACCAAAAGACAAATCCAAATACTTGACACATAAGGCAAAACCTTTCCACCAGTCATTTTATCAACTTTCTTATCAAAAATACACAGCCAAGCAATCAAAAGCAAACTCAACCAAATGCAATTCTGCACTGAATTCCTCAATCCATACACGAAATACAATGCGCGTTTTCGCAACAAAAAGTTCCTCTCAATGAAGAACACAACTAA
>NW_025893956.1:0-8161 GCF_002878395.1 Capsicum annuum | reverse complement strand
TTGTGTATTTCTTAGAAAAGAAAGAAGCTTATACTTGTCATTCAGAAAAATGGACGTTCCTCTCGCTCCCTTTCTCTGATTCTAAACTTTTCATTTCTCTCTCTTTTTTTGATAATCTATTCTGGGTTATTAATTTAAGTATTTCTGCAATTTTCCTATGGGTTTGTCATAACCCGACTCATTCCTTCTTTGTGATTGCGACCAAGTCCCCGCAATTAGATGCTAAAGGATTTCCTCCTATGCGATCACGATAGGGGTGTTGTGAATGCGAAGAGGGGGCCAGCTGCATTACTTGAAAACACCAACAGTTGAAACATCCCAAGCCAAAATATCTGTGATGGGCCCTTGAAGTGCGTTCGAAGTTTCATGAACACAATTCAACTATGCTACTTGACAAAATTTGACATTTAGAAGTCACTGAAATAGTAAAAATTCAGAGTTAAAATCCTCAATGTAGTTATTACCAGTGGATGTGGACCAAAGTCAACTCTACGCGTTCATTTACACCATCTCATTTAAACACTAAAAATCACTGAAAGCCTCAAGAGTTGAACCAACCATTCTACTAATCCAAAATTGGCAGTCCAAGGCTAATGGAACTGACGAAATTTCATATAATGCTCAAATCTTCGGGTGTTGACCAAAGCCAACCATAGCAACTCCAAAAATAAAAAATTTAGCTTTAAACCCAACCAAGCACCTCTAGAATTGTCACAAACTAAAATCGGTACGAGATGATGTTTTTTGAACTCACCAGGCAAGTAAGCCTAACTCATCCCAAAGAATACAATTTAAGTAGAAAGAAGGAAAAATAGAAGAATAAATAATTCTATATATTTATGAAATGTGTCCCAAAAATACATCATAGGTCTATTTGTCATTAATACAAGTCTCTAAATACAGAATGATAACAATATCTAAAGTATCATGCTATATTAGACTCATGTTGAGACAATGACTTTAGCTATGTCAAAAATAGATAGATTTGAGTGGGAGGGTGATTATAGTCCTACTCCAATGAAACTTATTTCCTTTCTACGTGCAAAATTGTTAATTAGGGGGGGGAGGCTGTTTGGCCTTCTTAGAAACTCTTTTTACACTTTGCAGAGAGCCCATATATTGAGTCAGTTCCTGTTGTGTATGAGTTCTTAGAGGTTTTTCTTGTAGATTTGCCTGGCATGCCTCCATACCGTGACATTGATGTTTGTATTGATCTAGAGCCAAGTGCTCGTCCTATTTCTTTTCCTTCCTATAGGATGACTCCAGCTTAGTAGAGGGAGATAAATGATCAATTGGAGAATTTGTTGAGAAGGGATTTATCCGTTCGACTGCCACTCTATGGTGTGATCTTGTCTTGTTTGTCAAGAAAAAGGATGACAATTTTCGTATATGTATAGATTAAACACATTTGAACAAAGTTATGATCCGTAATAAGTATCATTTACCCAGCATTGATGATTATTTGACTATTTGTAGGGTGCATCCGTATTTTCTAAGATTGATTGACGTCTGGGTACCATCAACTTAAGATTCGGCTTGACGATGTTCCTAAGATTGAATTTCAAACCAAGTATGGGCACTATGAGTTTCTTGTGATGTCTTTTGGGATGACTAATGCCCCAAATGCTTTTATAAGTTTGATGAATAGGATATTTAAACCCTACTTGGATTTTTTCATGATTGTCTTTATTTATGATACTCTAGCTTATTCTAAGAGTAAAGAGGAGCATTAGAACCACTTAAGGATTGTTTTGGGTTTCTTAAAAGAGAAAAATCTTTATGCAAATTTTTCTAATTGTGAGTTCTGGTTGGCTTCCGTATCCTTTTTAGGTCATGTGGTTTCAAAGAAAGTGGTAATAGTAGACCTATAAAAGATTGAAGCAGTTAAGAATTAGGCTAGGCCTACTACAGTGACAGAGGTTCATAGCTTTTTTTGTCTTAGAAAGTTCTTATCATAGGTTCGTAATGGGGTGTCCTTTTATTGCTACTCATATAACAAGGTTGACTCAGAAGGTTGTACCTTTTATTTGGTCTGATGGGTGTGAAAAGATCTTTCAATAGCTCAAGACCTTGTTGACTACTACTTATATTCTTGCTTTGTAGGTAGAAGGTAAGAATTTTATTATTTATTTTAATTTCTAGTTTAGGTGTTGTGTTGATGTAGGAAAGGAATGTTATTCCTTATGTTTCAAGGAAATTGAAGCCTAATTTGAAGAATTATCCCACTCATGATTTGGAATTAGATTCTGTGGTTTTTGATCTTAAGATATAGAGGCATTATATGTCTGGGGTTCTTGTGAAGTGTTCATTGATTACCGCTGTTTATAATATGTGTTCACACATAGATGGATGGATTTTCTTTAAGATTATGATATCACCATTCTCTACCATCCGGGGAAGGCTAATGTGATCGCTAATGCATTGAGCAGGAAGTCAGCAAGTATGAGTAGTTTGGCTTATTTGAATGCTAGTAGGTATTCGCTGGCTAGAGAGATTCAGACTCTAGCTTAGAAGTTTATTCAACTTGAGATGACCGAGAGAGGAGGAATTCTAGCTAGCATTGAGGCAAGGTCTATATTTCTTGATCAAATCAAGGCTGAACAATTTGAGGATGCTATGTTGTGCAAGATTCGTTTAAGGTTTTTGTAGGGTGAGGTCAAAGAGGCCATTCTTGATGGTGATGGTGTGTTGTGGATTAAGGGCCGAGTTTGTGTACCTCGTGTTGATGATTTGATTCCTACTATTCTAGCAGAGGCCACTGTTCGTAGTATGTTATACATTCTGGAATGACTAAGATATCTCGTGATTTGAGGAAGCATTATTGGTGGGGTTGAATGAAGCATGATATAGTTGATTTTGTTGCCAAATATCAGAGTTGCTAGCAAATAAAGTACGAGCATTAGAAGCGTTGTGGTAGTCTTCAGCGAATGCCCATTCCTGAAATAAAATGGGAGAGGATAGCTATGGATTTCGTTGTAGGTCTTCCCATGACTTTGATAAAGTATGATTCTATATGGGATATTGTGGATAAGTTAACTAAATCTGCACATTTCATTCTAGTTCAGGTGACTTATAATGTATAAAAGTTGGCCAAGATTTATCTTAAGGAGATTGCTCGATTGCATAGGGTCATAATTTCTATTATTTCGGATAGAGGTACTCAATTTACCTTTATCTTTCGGAAGAAGTTACATGAGGAGTTGGGTACAAGTTTGGACCTTAGTTTAACTTTTCACCCTCTAAATGATGGGCAGTCCGAACGAATGATTCAGGTGTTAGAGGATATGCTCCATGCGTGTGTGATGGATTTTGGAGGTCATTGGGATCAGTTCCAACCTTTGGCCGAGTTAGTGTATAATAACAGTTATCATTCATGTATCAACATGACGCCATTTGAGGCATTGTAGATCTTTCATTAGGTGGTTTGATGCTTTTTGGTGAGATCGTGGGGTACTGATCTATTGAGAGACTTATTGGAGAACGTTAGGTTTATCCAGGAAAATATTATAGCAGCAAAAGGAATATGAAGATCTAAAATTTAGAGATTGCAGATTATGGAGGGTGGGCCATTTGAGATTCTTCAGCATGTGGGGCCGGTGGCCTATATATTCGCATTGCCTCCGAGTTTATCGGAATTTCACCAGTGTTTTATCTTTCTATGATAAAGAATTTTCATGGTGATGGTAACTATATAATTCATTGGGATTTGGTCCTCTAAGATGAAACCCCTTTTATGAAGAGTAACCTGTTACTATTCTTAATAGAGACATCTGTAAGTTGAGGACTAAGGAGATTTTTTCTGTGAAGGTACAGTAGAAGAATCGTCCTATTAAAGAGGCCACATGGGAGGCAGAAGCAGACATGCGTAGAAAGTATCCGCATCTTTTAGCTGATTTTGGTAATTTCTTGTTTCTCCTTCTTGTCTTGTGTTTGCCCATTCGAGGATGAACGATTTTTTAACTGGTTTTTGATGTAACGACCCTCCCGGTCTTTTGTGAAAATTTTCTCATCTTTTCTATTTTAGCTCTCCCCGTAGTTGGAGTACGTTAATTATGACTCATGGATGGGCAGTAAAATTTTTTGACGTGTTTGGAAGTAATTTAAATCATTAGTCGGAATATTAAATTTTAATAAATTAAAAGTTTGATCATGGTTAACCTTTAATCAAGATGACCTCGGATTAGTGTCATAATATATTCAATAAGTGCAGAATGTACTTTTTAGTCAACATACATACTTGGAACGTTGTGGAACTCGTGAAAGTTAGGCATGATTGGGTTAATGAAACAGCTGATAGAGAAGAGGTAGAAACAATTACATCATCTGTAATGGTAGATCCTTGCAAGACATACAAATTTGAAGACTTTCTCTGCTCCTTCATCAAAATAAGAGCACTTTTTGTAACTTTTAGGACTCCATCTTCACCAGTGTACCTATATCTGTTCGAATCAAGGGTACTCAAGGAAATAAGATTTCTCTTCAAGTCTGGGACATACTGCACATCACCAAGTGTCCTCCCAACCCCATCAAACATCATAATTCTGATTGTTGGAATACCAGTTATTTTACAAGGTGTGTTATTTGCCATTACACAGCACCTTTAGATACTGTTTCATTTGTTGTAAACCAATCCCGATTGTGACACATATGAAACGTGCAAGCTGAATCAAGAATCCAATCCTCACAGGGTTTGGAGTTACCATCAGAAACTACTAAGAGTTCTCCATCACTACAGTCATCTTCAACAAAACTGGCTTCACCAGACTTCTCAGGTTGATTTCCCTTCGGTTTTGGAGTTTTTCTTCTCTCTATTCTGTAACTTCCAACACTCAGATTTGATATGACCCTTCTTCTTGCAGTAATTACAGGTTTTGTTTCTTTTTCTTGATTTTGACCTATTTCTATCATCACCCCCAGAGTTCCTCTTACGATTCCTTCCTCGAACAATGATACCATCTCCTTGAGTCTTTGACCCATTCACATGATGCTTCATATTCTCTTTAGAGAACAATGCATTTTAGACTTCATCTATGGTTAGGGTATTATGACTATATAAAATCGTATCCCTAAAGATCGAGTATGATTCAGGCAGCGAACACAATAGAATCAACCCTAGATCTTCCTCATCGTACTTAACCTCCAGAAGTCTCTAAATCAGAGACGATTTCCTTAAATACAGATAGGTGATCCTCCAAGGACGCACCCTCAGACATACGATGGAAATAAAGTCATTGTTTGAGATGAAACTTACTAGTTAGGCTCATCGTCATGCATATAGATTCCAGTTTCAACCACAACGCAGCGATAATGGTTTTCTTCAAAACATCCTGCAAAATCTGATTGGATAAATAAAGGTGGATCTGAGATAGAGCCTTGTGATCCTTACGTCGTTTATTATCATCTATCCACGATGAGGGCATCTGATCAAGCCCTAACAGCGCATCATCCAAATCCATCTGCGCGAGCACAACCCACATCTTAATCTACCATAATAAAAATCTCGTGTTGCGATCCAATAGCGGAATATCATACTTCATAATTGTCATCCCCGAGAAAACAATCGACCAAGCTTTGATAGCAGTTTGTTAGAAATCAAGTAGAAATAAAGCAAACTACAAGTAGAAAGAAAACAAGAACACATAGATTTATGTGAAAGCCTGTGCGGGGAAAACCATGGGCAGAGGTAAAGAAATTTTACTATGAAAGGAGAGAAGTACAATGTGGAGAGAAGTAATTTCTGAATCATCAAAATCGACTCACTAATTGCACTTATATAATACGTGCATACAAATAAGTCTTATGCCCAAAAACATAAAGGTCGGGCATATCGGCCCGATGCTTATGCTACCACCACAGACCCCATTGAAAATCACAAACATGGGTCGCACCGAGAAACTTTTTGGGTCAGATCAACAAAATTCGGTTCACAACTCTAACACAATTACTTATCACAACTTATGTTGGTGAACCATATTACTTGGCACACCCTTCATTTCACCTTATTTAACATTATTTTACTTGACAGAAAATTTAGGACTTGTTTGGCCATGCGATAAGAAATCATGGTATGAATCTCTATTTTTTATTATAGAAATCAAGTAAAATGAAACGAAGTAATTATATCATAACATTTATGTAGCTGCATAATTTCTGAAACTTATAATTTTAAACATGTCGTAGAATTCAAACAGGTATATAAAGGGAATATAAAAATATATCCTTTTTGCTAAATAAATTAAATTTTTAATGTCATCCAAATGGTACTAACTTATTAGTGTCCTCCACGAGGTAGGTATCTCAATAACATCAATTCAAGGAGTACACTAATTTAACTTGACTTCCCATTATATTAGTAAAGTAAAGCGTTATTGCGCTACAACTAAGCATACATGAAAAGCCGCCACCCAACGTGTCAATTTTGGTGTTTATAAAATGAAAACATGACCGTTTAACTTTTTGTGTTTGGAAAAAAGACTAAAAAACAAAGAAATTAAAGTTTTGAAAGCTACAGAACCTGTTGATTTTGGATTGGCTATGATGTCCACACCATTGAAACTAGATATAGTGATAGAAACAAATAGTCCACATTTAGAAGTTTCACATGTAAATTGACCTTAGGTATAAATGTAAACGCAGACGGAGACTTTTGCTTTTGAACGAGAAAAATGTGTTTATAGATAGGACCATTTGTATGGCATTAATACGTCGGACCATTTGGATGACATTAATTTATTAATTAGGACCATTTGGATGATATTAAAAAATTAATTTATTTAGCAAAAAGGATACATTTTTGTATTCCCTTAATAAGATAGTTTTATAGCTCTTCAAATGTTAATGTCATATTTAATATCATAAGTTTTAAAAATTGTGCAGCAGCATGAATGCTATGGTATAGCCATTTCATTTCATTTTATTTGATCCCAGCACTAATAAAAATAGAGATTCAATTTTACTTGACCGTTTAGTTTTATTACTTTTTTTTTCATAGTAAGTACCCTTAGTATTAAATAACTAAATAGTTGTAGTAGTCTTTAAATTTAGAATTCAAACCATCATTTATAAGGGGCAAAATTCATCAGCAGACCCCTTAAGTACGCACTATCTTTTACTTAGGCACCTCAAGTGGACATTAATCCTTTTTGGCCACTCAAGTAGATATAAAGTGTGTCATTTTGACACTTTTTGCTAAGTCAACAAAAATATATATTATGCGTGTATTACACTTGCTATGACATGAAAAAGTGACCAATTATAAAATGACATTTTTCATTTTTATACAAATAATTTTTATATAATTAATTTAAATTAAAAATATATTAATAACCCCACCCCACCCTCATATCATCTACCCCAACCACCCCCACCCCATATCATCTTCCCAATGACCCCACCCCCAGAAAGTCTGCCGCTACCCTCACCCGCACATTGTTTTCTCTTCCCTCCCCCTCCACCCACGTCCCACCTTCCAAATCGTCTTCTTCAATCCACAACCCCGCCCCCAAATCGCGATCTGCAACATCAATCAGGAGTGCATTTTGACTAAAGCCACTTAAAATATTCCATTGTTGTATATATTTTTTATCTCTAGGATTAAATTTAGTATTTCATATTCTTTTTAAGAAAAATAAAACGCATGCATACTACTTTTTGAAATCTTCACTGTTGTATCTTGGATTGTGTAATTCTAAAGTTAAAAATTACTGATAGTCTATATAATTTTGTCAAAATTAGTTTTTGTTTTGTCTTGTTGTCCTATCTTATGACTTGCCTTTGGGTAGGGGTAGCCTGGAAATGATCTGGTCATGGTTGATCAGTTGGCTCCGATCATCGTCTCCTTCTCACCACCACCCCGCCCCAAATTGCCTGCTGCAATAGCCCCTCCAAAATATCTTCTCCAACATTTCCTTCCCAAAATGTATTTCTGCAAGTTGGATGATTGTATGATTGTTGTCAAGAAAATAAAGTGTTTGTCAGAAATTTCTTGAAATACAATTTTGATTTCTTCTTATCATGAACTTCTTTTCTTTTCTTTTAATTTTTTTCTGTGCAGTTTTAATTAATAGGTGTAATTTTCGTCTGCATTAAGATAGTAACATATTGAAATAAAATCTTGAAAGAAAAATGGAGTTTCATAGGATTTTTTTAATTACTTTTTTTT
>NW_025893955.1:0-5341 GCF_002878395.1 Capsicum annuum | reverse complement strand
CTGGAGCATTGGTTAGCCCGAAAGACATGACTAGAAACTCTAAATAATCATAATAAGTTCTAAAATATGTCTTTGTAATATTACATTTTGTTACTCTAAGCTGGTGATAGCTGGATCTAAGGTTTATCTTTGAAAAATATCTTGCAACTTGGAGTTGGTCAAATAAATCATTAATTCTAGGAAGAGGATATTTGTTCTTGATAGTGACCTTATTTAGCTAATGATAGTCAATGCACATTCACAAAAAACCATCTTTCTTTCACATGAATAGGATGGGAGATCCCCATGGAGAAATACTAGGACTTATGAAACCTTTATCTAGAAGTATTTGAGTTACTTCTTCAACTCCTTAAGCTCTGCGGGAGCCATACGATATGGAGGGATAGAAATAGGCTGAGTATCTAGAAGAAGGTTAATATCAAATTCTATTTCCCTATCAGGAGGTACCCTTGGGAGATCTTCTAGGAAAACATCAAGAAACTCATTTACTACATCGACTGACTGAACTGTTGGAGTCTCAGACTTAATATCTTTAACTAGAACTAGAAGATAGATGCAACCTTTAGAAATCAACTTTCTGACTTTAAGATAAGATATGAAATGACTCTTAGGAGACACTGAATTACCTAACCTCTCAAAGACTAGATCATCTGGAAACTAAAATTTCACCACTCGGGTGTGACAATATATAGAAGCACAATAGGAATGGAGCCAATCCATACAAACAATAAGATCAAAATCAACCATGTCTAACTCTATCAAGTTTGCTAACATGACTCTATGAAGAACAGTGATAGGACACTTTTTGGAGACTCACTTAGCAACAATTGACTCACGTACTGGATTAGAAACCTGGAAAGGCTCATGGATCTTTTCAAAACTTACCTCAAAATTTACTGTAACTAATGGTGTCACATAAGACAAACTCGACCCAAGGTCTAACAACACATAAATATCAAAATGAAATACACGAAGCATTTTAGTAACAACATCTGGAGAATCCTACTTCTCCTGGAGAGATGGTAAAGCATAGAACCAATTCAAGCACTGGCCACCACTAGTACTGGATGAAGTGCCCTGAGGAGGGTCTAGGCGACCTAGTGGAGCTGGTACACTATTAGACTGAGTCTGGGAACATGCATCCCTATTTCTCTATCTAGCATACGAACAATATCAAATGTTGTGGACCAACTTACCATACTAAAATCAACCTTTTTAACCAGCCAAACACTCACCAGAATGATTCTTATCATACTTAGCACACTGAGGTTAACTGGGCCTACCACCCACACTACTCTGAGATCTAGGCATAGAAGACTTACCCCACTGTTCATGCCTATTTCTGGGTGTGGGAGCACTGATTAAAGAAGGTGCAGGCATAGATGAATGATTCTAAAACTGCAAACTATATCCTCCTCTAGACCCATTCTGACCATTATTAAACTGCCCTGTTCTAGCTCTCTTATTTACTCTCTCTCTTTCCTTCATATTCTCAACCTCAATCTACTGAGCATGCAATATCAATCTAGAAAGATCCTTGTCTCTATTGATCATAGCAGTTCTACACTTCTTAACTACTTACCCAGATACACTGATCATGAACTTACATATGCTTGATCTAGAGTTAGCCATCTGATCAGGGGCATACTTAGATAGCTGGTTGAACTTAAGGCAATACTCCTTCACTATCATAGAGCCCTGCCTTAGGTTCATAAACTCTTCTATCTTAGCTTCCCTCATCTCAAGTGGGAAAAACTTATCTAAGAGCATATCCTAAAATATCTGCCATGTCATAGGAGCAGTATTCTCCCATCTACTCTTCTTCCATATCACTACCCAATCATAAGAAACATCCTTCAGTCTATAGGATGCTAATTCTACACTATCTTCCTAAAAAACATGCATAATTTGGGTGATCTTCTTCACCTCATCTAGATAAAGCTATGGGTCCTCACTACCTTTGACCTAAAGAATTCTAGCGGGTTCATTCTCATAAGGTCTCAAATACTAACTGCGGCTAAGTCCCCAATTGCTTAGGTAGAGCTATAGCCTAAAGGTTATCATGAACATTTGTCGTCATCGCTTAGTCTAGCACCTAAAAGGCAGCCCAAAATTCTATATATGATACATTCTCATTCAAAGAATCTGTGGGCTGAGGTGGCTGGTTATCATTTCTATATGTATTAGCTCTGTGAGGTGGAATATTCTATCATAAAAGAGCATGAGTTAATACCAGATAGAGATAGCTATAAGCATGATGGATTATGAAAAAAGAGATGGTTTCTTAAAATGCTTCATAGCCTCTTGCTCATAGATGTGGCGCGCTTTACACTAATGATCAAGACTCTATGTAACGTGACTTGTCTAACTCCCTTGGACTCTGTAAACTTTAGGCTCTGATATAAAGTTTGTAACACCTCAAAAATTGGTTCCCGAGATGCCACACGGTGGTTCAAACTATAACTAGTCCTGAGCTAACCCTGGCTGCCTTCTACTAACTCTGAGTCTCAAAATAGAAAAAAACTAAATATATGATACTAACAAATGTGGAATACCATCTGAAAAAAAGTTTGAGTATATCTGAAAATGCTGATCACATCAATCTGATAAAATAAATATTGAATGATCTAAATACAACATCTGAAATCTAAGACTAAATCTAGTAGTCCGACAAGCCTCTACTACCGGAATCTATAGATTCACAGGGACAGGCCCCAGCTAACTCAGACTGTCTAAAGAGAATAAATAGAAAAATATTTATTAGCAACTGGAAATCTGAATAGCTAAGTCCCAAAACTAAGAGGACTCACCAACTGCAGGGATGTAGATGAGATGCTCTAAAATCACTCTCACTGCTAAGATTGAGCACCTGAACCTACATTATGAGACAATGTAGCACATAGACGTATATGTGGATCAGTACTTTGATAATGTACTGAGTACATGAGGGTGCATACAATAAGTAAATAATATCATCACAGTTTATAGAAAACATCATGCATGCTAAATATAAATGACTCACGTAAGCTCGGGTAATCTTAAAACTGAACGTCAAATCATGAATAAAAAAACATATAGTCTAAATCTTGTGAGCCATTACACTTAGTTTTGAA
This sequence comes from Capsicum annuum, assembly GCF_002878395.1. Taxonomy (NCBI): domain Eukaryota; kingdom Viridiplantae; phylum Streptophyta; class Magnoliopsida; order Solanales; family Solanaceae; genus Capsicum; species Capsicum annuum. The sequence goes on along the minus strand of NW_025893955.1, from coordinate 2,228 downwards.
ATTTGTATTCTATTCTTAATCTCAACCATATAGGCCAAGTGAAAAAGGGCTCACCTTTTATGTCTGAGAACTAAAACCTATAATTCTATAACTGAAATCTTATGTAAAATAATGTCTGAATAAGTTTGTGCGCCTTTACATTTAGTTTCTAAAATCTGGCAAAATACTTTATCTTAGGGCTCTAAAGAAATTAGTTTACTTGAAGGGTGGTTCTCTTAACCAACATAAACCATGTAAGCTAACATGGAGTCCAATGTCTCATTCTCTTAAAGAAGAAACCTCACGTTGGGGAGAGGTGTCATACTCTTGCCAAGGAGTATAACCTGAACTAAGTGATCACATATGTAACTATTATCCACATAGAAGTGGGAATAATTTGATAATCTGTAACTATGTTGGCTACGTAGTTCTGTGGAAGTAGGATGCGCTAAACCCACACTTCCCGCTCGGTGCTAATACTACTCCCTTATTATTTGCTATGCTTATTCTATTGGAAATACACTTTTGAAACTAGTATAAGGTTTTATCTATAACCAAATATGCATTTACCTTTTTAAATCTGTAAATAAAGCTGATCTAAATTTGTAAAGTGGATTCCATAGCTAAACTAATGATCAAAGATCAAAGCTTTTCTGAAAATCTGAAAATAACATGTTCACAAGATAGTTAAAGCATAATTTTTCTTGAAGTAACCATATTCAATCTTAGGATAAATAACCCATGCATCAATCTTAGGTTAAATCATCAAAATGTTAATGCATGATGATATGATTATTGATAAATCAACTTAAAATCTGGAAATTTCAGCAATGTACATGAAAACATAAACATAATCATGTAATTCAACTTCTAAATCATGGAAAATCTCATAATCTTGCAAATAATGATAATGGGTATAAACCCTAACTTGAAATTAATGGAAAATCATATATATAATTCAGAAAGTTTGTAATTAAAACAAAGTTTTGGGCACAAAGATGAAAGAATTTTCCTTGTTCAAACCCCACATACCTTAATTGATGATCTAGTTATTAATATTTGAATCTTGGATATCTATTGATGCTTTGAAGATGAATTCTTGGAGTTCTTGACTTGGGGATTCCAAATCTTGAGTTTCCTTGGAAGATTAATGGAGAAATTTAAGTTTCTTGGGGAGAAAGCTTGATGAGCTAGGGTTTTGTTTGAGAGAAATTTGATGAAAATTGAATGTAAAGTGCTTTGGAGGGTTTAATTCAATGTTTACGATGGACTAGGGGATGGGAGGATGACCAAAATGCCCTATTTAAACTCCTAAACGAAACTGAAGAATGCAACATTTTGCAAACTGGGTGGCCACCGCGATGTATTACTATCACGGTGGCTCACTGGAAATTGACAAATGGGAACTGGGCAGACTTCGCAATGCGGAGCCATCGTGGTGCCCTTTTGGAATGCCATTTTGTCACATGGCGCGACACGCCATTATTGTACTGGGACTTTATAAATTAACAAATGGAAAATTGACCCTCCCCGCGATGCACCAATATCGCAGAGGGCTACTGGAAATTGACAATCGTCATTTAAATCTTATCCGTGACATGCTAGAGACTGAAATGACGGTGTTTTATGACTGAAACTTAAAATAGCCATAATTTCTTGCCCGGTTATCAGATTTAGGCAAATCTTACTTCATTGGAAAGATAATTCAATTTACTACGCAATGCAAAATCTAAATCCAAAGAATTCCACACAAAATAATTAATATTCATCTTAGAAGCTATACCTTAACATCATAGGGATGGATTTTAGCTAGAAAAGGTATGGTATTTTCAATATCTCCCCCTTGGAAACATTCGTCCTCAAATGTGACTAGTTAAGCTGAAATTTCTAAGGAATCTGGGAATCTATAATAACATGCATAACTAAAATGAACTGAATAACGGAATGTACCTTATCTTGAGCTTCTGAGTAATTCTGTGAGTGGATGAACTTAAATGAAGACGATTATATAGCTGAATCTGTGATTAGAAAGGAACTAAGTTAAGCAAGAGTATTACCTTTGGCTAAATCTGAGTCTGTGGAGAAAAGGTGAGGGTACTTGGATCGCATATCTACTTCTGCTTCTCAAGTGGTGCCCTCAACCGACCGATTCCGCCAAAGAACTTTAACCAAGGGAACTTCTTTGTTCCTTAGTCTATAAATCTGGTAATCTAAAATCTCAACTGAATCTCTTCGTATGAAAGGCTGTT
>NW_025893954.1:0-1189 GCF_002878395.1 Capsicum annuum | reverse complement strand
ATCTCGACTCTGCGAGTTCAAGGTCAATGTACTCAAATGATTATTCTTTCAATTCGACAATTAAATCATGACAACAGCTTTTGAAAAGCACTTGAGACCTTCAATTCATAATAAGAATACATATCCCGTAGTACAACTCAAATCACGACTTTTATCTCGAAAGCCTTTAGAAATGTCAATTCATTGTATTAGTATGCAATTCATAGCATAAATTCTCAATTTAAGAAGTAGAGTAATGAAGTAATCATGTATATCCATATTGAAAAAAATTTTAAAGTCTTATAAATCCTTCATAAAGTAATTTGAGTGTATACCCATTTTTGAATATCATGAAATTTCAATAATAGAACTCAACCTTTTTAAATGTCAAAATGTAACAATTTATCAAGTCATGACAACATCAATATTTTTGAGAAAATATCAAGACTCATGGTAACATCTCTAAAATGTTATATCTCAATATGCTCAATGATTCAATTTTGTCTTAAAGAAGCTTTAAGCTTATCATAAATCTGAAAATCATTCCAAAATACCATTTCAACATATATCTCGAAATTGTTCAAAATAAAAATATGAAATTTACAATTATAGATATCAAGACATCTCATGTTCCAATATATATTCAATAATTCAAATCGTCATTGGGAAGCATAAAGCTTGACACATATCTCAAAATATTATTCGAAAATACCATCTCGACATACGTCCCAAAATCATTCAAAATACCACCTCGTGGTAAAAGTGTGTAATTCGCAATGATAATTATTAAATCATATCATGAAAATATTGAGATAATCATATAAATCAAAGTTTATTCATTCAATCATCATAATCTCATAATCGAATTATTTAGACATAATCTCGTTGCAAAATCATGTAAAACCATAATAAAATTAAAGCATTGGGCACAAGAACGAAAGATTGCTGTTGTTCAAAACCCCACATACCTTGAAATTGACTTCTTGATTATGGAATCCTATTCACACAAATAAGGGGTGCTCCTCGAAGGTCTCGAGATGATGAGTTCGATTATCGGATCAAATTTAAATTTCTACGGTGAAATTGGAAGAATTTGGAGCTCAAAATGGACCTAGGGTTTAGTTGTCTCAATGTTTTTGATGGAAGAACATGAATTTTATGGCTCAATATAGGTATAAATGGACAATTTTTGTCCATGAAGTGAAGGCAT
>NW_025893953.1:0-1054 GCF_002878395.1 Capsicum annuum | reverse complement strand
TTATGACTTAATAGTGCTTAAGTCATAAAAACATGGATTCTATCATTCTTGGCATTTTATCAAACACCTTACATGCACAACTTTGGGCATAGGTGTACTTATCAATTTGACAATCTTAATCCATCCAAAATTAATGGGTTTCAACTAACCTACTTATATGCTTCATGAAAAACATATCAAGATACAACCTTGAATCCAAGCAACAATTATCAACATAAATATAGTCATAACACAACAAGGAAATCATAATTTATAATTTAAAACATGATTCTTGAGTTCCACAGATGAAAGGGATCCATGGATGAACACTACGCATACCTTAGTGATTGAATCTTGAAAGAGAATTGACCTTTCTTGAATGTCCTTGGATTGGGAATCTTAAATCTTGAATATCTTATGGAGAGTGTGATGGGATCTTGAAGTCAATTGAGAAGAAACCCTAAGTTTGTTCTTGGGAACAAAGAGAATTAAGAGCTTTTGAAACTAAATACCAATAGCTAAATATGTGTTTTTGGTGTTTTATGTTGTGGGGGTAAGGTTTAGGATGAGGGAAAAAGACTAAAATACCCCTACAAAATTACTTCCCAGTTGCTGAAATTATCAGCTGACAACCAAGGCTGATAATCCGTCAAATCTGTGATAGACTGTCAGCCCAGGCCGTTACCAGGGAGCTGGAATTTTTGGGTTTCTATTTAAGCCTGACGACATAGGCTGATAAGCCGTCAGACTTGTGATAAGTTGTCAGTTTATGTCATCACTCATTTTCCAGGCTGACATGCTGGAGTAAAATGGGTATAACTTTTTTCTCCAATATAGGATTTAGGAGAAATTAGTATCGTTGGAAAGCTAATTCAAAGAAATTTGATTTGATATATAGTAGGTCCTCTATATCAATATATACAAGGAGTTATGGTTGATTGAAGTTGACCCAAGTTTTTACGCTTACTAAAACTTGAATAATAGGAAAGCTTTCAACTTGTCCTTGAGTTAGGGGACCTCTATGATATAATTTATGATAAAATAGATTCCTACACTACCTAATTGATTAACACAC
>NW_025893952.1:0-2857 GCF_002878395.1 Capsicum annuum | reverse complement strand
CCAAGTTTCAAATAAATTTTATTCAAAAAGATTAATCTCATTGATCGATTATTTTTCAAATTCGAAGTTGAGCGATCAACAACAATGGCGCGACACACCTTTTAGTTCTTGTCTCACTTACCAAGTGAAAATGTGTTTCTCAATATAAACACATGAAAGTTTCTTTCGCCCATCAATATAAGAGAATTTAGTAGACTTTCTTCATTTTGAGCACACTTTCCATTTTAGTGTGGACTCACTTTCCCTCTACTATTTTCCCTCCATTTTCCATTTACACGTTTAACTTGAACCCAACAAAAACAACTACTATGTCCCATTGCTATTACAGGAGAGATTCTTAACTTTTAAATGGAAAATAAATTTGCATTTTTCTCTGCTTACAGAGAAAAACAAAACAAAATGAAATAAAGTAACTTTGAATTAAAATATGATAGTGTCAAATATGCCTGACAGTAAATACATTCATACGAACAACACCAGAAACAAAAATTATAGAGAGATTAAAATCTTATTAAGTACAAATTTGGAAGAACTAACTATATATTATAAACGTCTAACGAAAAATATATATTTCTATAATGTATTCACCATGCATTAAAAGGAACATAAATGAATGAATATGATTCATAAGTACCTGTCATTCTTATTGTGGTCCTCCTTGAGCACACAGCCTTATGAGGAAACTTCATATATAAGAGGTCCTATTTTAAAAGCCCCACAATCCATTTAACTGTGGGGTTAATGTAGGTAGCTGAAGGAGATTTTCTTGGTTTATTTTTATTTATTTATTATATTAAAATTATATTTTTATTTGTTATTTTTAGTATATAAAGAGAAAAATATTTTTTTAATTTAGTCTAATTTAGCTCTGAAAATTAGTTAACTCTTAGAAAATAAAATATGCATATTAAAAGGAATGGAGGGAACTATTATAAAATAGTCATGTCAATCATTGTTTTCTTAATGAGCATGTCAATATAAATATAACAAGTATTCTCTCTGTTTCGTATTAGTTGACCCGCTTACTAAAAAATATTTATTTCATTTTAGTTGTTCAAGTTCTAAAATCAAGAGATGTTTATTATATTTTTTCAATATTACCTCTATCATTAAATGACTATGTAAAGTGTATATAATCAACTTTATATTTTCAATGCATAACTAATAGGGTTACTTTAGTAAAATAAAGTTCAATTAAATATTTTCTTAATGAAAGTGCAAAGTCAATAAGGATCAAGTATAACGAAACGGGGAGTAAAAATTTTCGGTAGGCGTTAGAACTTTAATTTTGGTTTTTGGTTTGGTGATATATGAAATAAATGTGTGAGTGTGTTAAAATTTTGTACTAGGTGAACAGTATATTGAAATTAATTCTTATGATTTGTTAGTACTGAGGATTAAATTCTGAAAGTTATTGTTAATTTGCAATATGTCTGTCCAGTAACTTCGAGTTAAAGCATTTGCAGTAAATTTGGTCCAATATATATGTTTTTTTTTGGTTAAATGGTTCAACAACTTCCTAAGCATTTGGAGACAGATATTTGAAAAAAATATTATTATTTGAAATTTTTTGACCAAAGAAACTGATTTTGATCAATTTTTAAATTTGAAAAACTCAACTTTAGAAGCTAATCAAACTATTATTGTAATGTGTAACCAAATTTTATTGGAAAACTAGATGTAGACGGCTCGTCCTAGTATGAGCCCAATATATCCCTTTTTTAGTCTCAATTTATGTGATACAAATAGAATTTAGACAATTAATCATCAAAATAATTTAAACTTTTAATTATTGTGATTTATAATACTTTTTTTTTATCCAATTTAAGTAAAAACTGATATAATTTTGAGAGTCAGCCAATTTTTTTATATCTTTTAGATTTTTTAAGTTGTTAATTATGTGATTTATAATTTTTTTACATAATTTTTCAATAAAATATGAATATTTTCTTCGTCCCAACTTATGTGGCATAGATAAAATTTTGACAGTCAATTAATTTTTTATATATATTTTTCAATTAATTATATATATATATATTGTATTAAGCTCTTAATTATTTTGATTTACAGTACATTCTATCTCATTTTCAAATAATATATGTTACTTTATGTCTTCCTTTGTCCCATTTCAAGATAAATGCACTAATATAATTTCGATAGTCAACTAGATCTATTATGTTGATGTATTATTTTATGTCTATTTTATCATTTTTATAAAATATTATTAATTTTGTAATGCTTAAAGAACCATAATAATTTATCATGGGTGTTTTACCCCTTTTTCGATTTGAATGGTTTGGAAAACATTATTTTTGACTTTTGAAACTATTTCAAAACATTAAAGAAAATTTTGAAACAATTTAAGAAATTACAAAGTCGCCACTTGATTTTTGAAAAAATATCAAGAAAAACTAAAAATATTACTTAAAAGATTCAAAACAGAAAAAAAAAATTTAAGTTTAGAAATTCTAAGAAAGTGGTTCTTATTAATACTCTTGGAAGGTTGTTAAGGCACCAAGAATATCCGCTAACTTTCGATTATCCGGGCTATTTGAAAATAATTTTTTGACTAACTTTACTAAAGGAAAGATGATTTTTGAAAGGAAATCGATTAAGGTAAAATCTTGTTTTCAAGATTTGTGCAAAATAAGTTTTGACGACTTAGCGGAGCTTTTTAACTAAGTCTAAGAAAACTAAAATAATTAGCAAATAAAGGGGAGACTAAAAGACTAGGTCATTAGGCCCAAATACATAAGCTCTTTTCTAAGTTAATTTGGTCTTTTGGTCCATCTTCACCTGTCTTAATCTTAATAATTAGGCTTTTGGCCCATAACCTGTCCTAATCTAATCATTTGGG
>NW_025893951.1:1241-23122 GCF_002878395.1 Capsicum annuum | reverse complement strand
GCTACAATGGATAGAACCTAAAATATGAATTCAATAAATGAGTAATTTATTGCAACAAGTGAGTAATTTGTTGCAACATATGACTAATCTATTGCAATAGATGATCCATATATTGGATTCATATTACAACACTATAATACAAATCCAACAGATGAGTAATTTATTGCAACAAATTAGTCATATATGTTGCAACAGATTACTCATATGTTGCAACAGATTAGTCAATATGTTGCAACAGATTAATCAATATGTTGCAACAGGTTACTCATCTGTGCAACAGATTACTCATCTGTTGGATTCACGTTACATGTTTTATCTACTGTTGAAAAAACAGCAGTAGCAGATACACCTAGATGAGAAATTCAACTAAAAATTATAATTTTACTTACTAAAATCACCTATAAGTAATTCCCAAGTGATATACGAATAAAATTTAACCTAAAAAAATTTGATCAAGTAGCAATAGTAGCGGTAACAACAATGTTCAACAAGAAGATGATGATGATGAACAAGAAGAGATGATAATGAAGAACAAGATGATGATAATGAAGAACAAGATGATGAATAAAGCAACAACAACAATGAACAACAAAAATCACGAAGAGAGAGAAAACTCCAATAAATGAGAAGAGAGAAAAACGTGTCTTTTTTTTCCTCCATTTCTAGTTATATTAGGTTTTACATTGGATCAAAGTGTAAATTAAAAAACTTGTGGGTTATTTTCAACCTTTTCTTACTTTCTTAATCCTTAATAAAGTAATTGTCACCTCCACTCAATTATTAAGACTTGTGTCACCTACACTTCATTTTAAAACCCTTTTATCGCCTAGAGCCCAAGTCCCCAATAGATACATAAAGTATTAATAGTCAAATGTTGAAATGAAAAAATTTACTAAATATAGATAGAGATTCTGTTTTTTTTTGGGGGTGGAGGGGTGTGGGGGGGATAGACTAACAAAGAAATAAGACACTAAAACTGGATGGAGGAGTAACAAATTTTGATAGTCCTCGTAATGGTATTTTAGGTATTTCACTATTTTTTTGCTAAGTAAGATTATGACACATGACAATTAGTGGTGGATTTTTTTAATATAATTTTATTTATGCCTTTATTATTTTTGTTAAGATCATTCCCACTTGAATTTTTAATAGTGATCTCTTCTTGTCACTTATTAAATTACTTTTTACTTAAAACTCCATTTATTTTTAATTAACAATCACTTTAGTTCAAAAAAATCAATCCAAAGAATTTTTAATACAAAATTAAAGTTTACATTAATTTTCAACTACACTCTTACTGTCCTTATTGATATCGTACAATTCACAATAGACATATAAGAAATAGGGTAACTTAATCAATAGTACCTTGTACATATTATTTTTCTTAGTAAGCGTGAAAAAAATACAACAATAATTAAAATGAGATGGATAAAATATTCTTTTAGTGGATGTGTAAAACATAAACACAATGAAAGGATTTAATCCTTGACTATATTATTTTACATTTAAAGGATTAGACCTGTATATATATACATAAAGCTACTTCTATGAAGAGTCCAAGTAGGTCTCTAGTATGTGAGTTTAAGCTAATCCTATATCCACCAGATAAGGGAATACAACCACAACCTATACATTTGAATTTTAAAATCAAAACAATGTCATTATCTATTAGGCAATTCCTTTATCCTTATAGCCCCCCGCAAGTGCAGTGATGGTACAACCGTAGCAAGCTTGTCCCTAAGAAATAGAAACCAACGTGTAGCAAGACTTTTAGTCATAATATCAGCCACCTGATCCATAGAACTGATATAGCAGACTTCCATGTCTTTTGAAGCTACCTTCTCCCTCACAAAGTGAAAATCAAGTTCAATATGTTTAGTGCGAGCATGGAACACAGGATTGACAGCAAGGTATGTGGCTGATAAATTATCACACCATACTTTTGGAGCAGCTGGAAGCACAATTTGGAGTTCTTTAAGTAGATTTTGCAGCCAAGTTATTTCAGCTATGGCTATAGCAAGGCCTTGATACTCTGATTCTATACTAAAGCGACCAACTATGCGTTGCTTTTTGGAGCTCCATGACACCAGATTAGGACCCAAAAATATGCAGAATCCATGAGTGAAACGACGATCATCTGGGCAGCCATCCCAGTCAGCATTTGAGAAACCAGTAAATGTGAAGGAAGTAGATGGACGCAACATTAAACCAAGATCAATTATACCTTTTAGATATCTAAGCAACCTCTTTATAGCTGTATAATGCACTTCGTGAGGATCATGCATAAACTGACATAACTTGTTAACAGCAAAGAAGACATTAGGTCGGGTAATTATAATGTACTGTAATGCTCCAACAATACCCCGATAAAGTTTCGATTGATCAAACGTTGGGTTGCCATGCTGGGAAAGTTGAAGACCACTTATCATGGATGTCGAGATAGGCTTCCCACCTTCCATAGAAGGTCTAGTTAATAAATCCCTGATATACTTGGATTGATACAATAATAGACCATGCGAGGTAGCACAAACTTCAATACCCAAGAAGTAATATAGAGATCCAAATCTTTGAGAGCAAAATCCTTAAATATTATAGAGATGAGGGATGAAATAAAAGAGGAAGGGCTCCCTGTAATAATAAGATCATCCACATACACAAAAACAATTGTAAGGTGATTATTTTCCATATGAATAAACAAAGAAGAGTCTGACTTGGAATTAACAAAATCAACTTCAAACAAGGTTTCACTAAACCGATCAAACCAAGCGCGAGGGGCTTGTTTAAGGCCATAAAGTACCTTGTGAAGTCGAAACACATGATTTGGATATCTACGATCAACAAAAACTGTAGGTTGTGTTATGTAAACCTCTTTATGTAACTCACTACATAGAAAATTATTTTTAACGTCAAGCTGATGGATAGACCACCCTTTCAATACGGTCATAGCAAGAACCACCCTTATAGTAGTAAGCTTAACAACAGGGCTGAAAGTTTCATGAAAATCAATCTCAGCTTCTTGATTAAACCCCTTTACTACAAGTCTATCTTTGTAGTGTTCAATGGTTCCATATGGATTTAGCTTCAATTTGAAGATCCATTTACAATCGACTACATTCTTTGCCGTTGAGGAAGGGACAAGAGACCAAGTACCATTTTGGAGGAGAGCATTGTATTCTTGCATAGCTTGTCTCCAATTACTATCCTTGTGTGTTTGGGTAAAGTAAGTTGGGTTAATAGGAAGAGATGGCGGAGGAAGAGGATACTTAGTGGCTGAATTAGCCTGAAGAAAAGTTGTTTTAGATTTTAAATGAGTGATTATATAGTGTGTATTATCAGAAATTTTTATAGGCTGGTTAGAAGGATCTTAAACTGTTGTAGGGGGAAAGGAAGATCAACAGATAGGTCCAGAGAAGGAGTGGGATTTGGCGGTATAGGAGGAGCATATGTGCTTCCAGGAGGGAATTGTTGAGTTAAACTAGGTATTTGTTGGACATTAGATGGACTACATGACTTAATGGGAGAAAAAGAGTGGCACAGTGCAACTACTGTTAGCGGGGATGCAACAGAAGATGATGTAGAAGCACGGTGCGCTGACTGATTTACCACAAAGGAATATGGGAATAACGATTCATCAAAGACAATGTATCTTGAGATAAATACACGACCAGTAGGTACATTGAGACACTTATAACCCTTGTGTTGATTACTATAACCTAAGAAAATACACTGAGAAGATCTAAAGGCTAATTTATGAGAATTATAAGGCCTAAGATAAGGATAACAAGCACAGCCAAATACCTTTAAAAATTTATAATCTAGTACTTTATTAAACAATTCCTCATAAGGAGATATATTGTTCAAGACTAGAGTTGGTAAACGATTAATCAAGTAAACGGAGGTTAAGAAGGCATCATCCCAAAATGTAAGGGAAGAGAAGCATGAGCTAGCAATGAGAGACCGGTCTCAACAATATAGCGATGTTTTCATTTCGTAGTTCCATTTTGTTCATGAGTGTGTGGACAAGACAATTGATGAACAATTCCATTTTGAGCAAAGTATTGAGAGAACTTGCGATAATCCCCACCCCAATTAGATTGTAATATTTTAATTTTGTGTTCAAAAAAATTCTCAACTTGTGGTTTAAATTGTGGAAACACATTGAACACGTCACTTTTTACTGCTATAAGGAAAATCCAGGTGTACTTGCTAAAATCATCAATGAAAAAAATATAATTGCGAGATTTATTACTAGCAATATAAGGAGATGGTCCCCATACATTAGAATGAATCAATTCCAAAGAACGGGAAGAGACGAACATAGAACTAGGAAATGGCAATTTATGACTTTTACCATATTGACAAGAGTAACAAACACTAGAAAGAAAATGCTTATTAACTGTTAAGTTGAGTGATTTTACAACTCTACTAACGACATTTATTGACGCATGACCTAATCGACTATGCCAAAGATCAATATGAGACTTAGAGGCAAATAATGCTTGAGGGGATGAGGTAGGTCGACCAAACAAGGATGCACTTGAATGTAGCTTATAGAGGCCCTGATCAAGGCTCCTGTCCAGTAGCACTTTCCGCGTTGCCCGATCTTTCACAAGACAAGTACGAGGGTGAAATTCAAAAAACATATTATTATCGGAAGTGAACTGAGAAACACTTAATAAACTCTTTGTAATGTCGGGAACATGAAGGATATTACACAATTGTAAAGGACGGCAAGGGGTAGAAAAACTAGAATTACCAATATGTTTTATATTCAAACCTGCACCATTACCGATATGAATTTGTTCATTGCTATTGTACTCTCCTCTGATATACATATTATTCAGATCATTAGTGAGATGATTTGTCGCTCCAAAGTGATTTATCGCTCCAGAGTTCGGATACCAAGATGGATCAATAATAGTAGAAGGTTGAGCCATCATCGCTGCCATTTATTGCTTAGCATTAGATTGATATGCATGATCAAACCTGTGATGACATGTTATGGCTGTGTTTCCATACTTATTACAAACCTAGCATTAAGAAACATTAGAAGAAGGTTGTGAGTGATTTGGATTGTTATTTCGGGGACCTCGACCTCTGCCACAACTGTATTTGCCACCATAAGATTGATTTGACGCTTGATTTCTTTTGAAAAATGTATCGTTCTTGTTGGAGTTTTTGACCATGAGATTAGCCTGGCCTAAACCTTGTTCAACAACAGTAGCCTGCTCAAGCCGATATTCGTGGCTTAACAATAATCCTTGAAGATCAGCAAGTGAAATAGGATCAACCCTTGCCGTAACAAACACCACTGAAGCATCATATTTTGGTCCTAGACCCCCACAAACATACAAGATGAGATCGTCATCCGATACAGGTTGTGCAGTGGCCGCCAAATTATTAACAAAAGTTTTTATCTTTTGCAAATATTCAACCATGGATAATGTGCTTTTCTTCGTGGTTTGTAACTGTAGCCTAAGTTGCATAAGTCTTGCTCGTGACTGCGAAGCAAACATAGCCTCCAATGCCATCCATACTTCCCTAGAAGTAGAGCATCCCACAACATGTGCAAGCACAGGTTCAGTTAATGACGACAAGAGCCAACTGAGCAATAACTGATCTTGTTTCTTCCAAGCAAGAAACCCTGATTTATTTCAGTTTCTAGAATACTTGGGTTAGCATTTTTGCTGAGATACTTCGGGGGACATTGAAGGTTACCATCTATATATTCTTCGAGGTCATGGCCACGCAATGCAGGCAAAATCTAAGATTTCCATAGAACAAAGTTATTTCTGTCAAGTTTGATCATGTTGGCAGGGGATACGTTAGTCGAAAATGAAGAAAAATTTCCAGGAGCCATTTGTGTAATTAAGCTTGAGGAAAAGGCCATGAAAATTGACGTGAGTCTTGGTTTGGCTTTGATACTATGAAAGGATTTAATCATTGACTATATCATTTTACGTTTAGAGGATTAGACCTCTATATATATATACATAAAGCTACTGCTATGAAGAGTCCAAGTAAGACTCTAGTATGTGAGTTTAACCGAATCCTATATCCACTAGATAGGGGAATATAACTGCAACCTATACATTTGAATTTTAAAATCAAAACAATACCATTATCTATTAGGCAATTCCTTTATCCTTACACACAACAAGTAAATGAACTGAATAGAGCAATCTATTAATGTAGTTTAATTATTATTCGATATCCTTATAGATTATTATGGAGTTAATTTATGTAAAAGTTCTAAATTAAGGTTATAATATATAATATATACTTGAGGTCATTGACATATTTTATTGTATTAGATGATTTTATAAGATGAAAAAATGAATTATGCAAAAACACTTACTACATGAAATAAAGAACAAAATAAAACTCAATAAATATCAAAAAAAAAAATTATTTTTGTATGTAAGTAAGCAATTAGATACTCACAAAATCATAAAACTATTAATATTTTTTATTTAATCATCAAATTATAATTATTTAATTATTTAAAATCATGTTATTCACAAAATATTTAATTACTTGTGACCCTTTGATATATTTTAATTTTCTGGTAATACTTTCTTACTCACAAATATTTGTTTCCTTAAAAATTATCTGCTTATGCATTTAAAAACTTTAATAATTAGAAAAACTTATTAACAAGACATGTTTGACATACCACTAGATTATATTATTTATAAAGTAAAAAAATATATAACAAATTATATTTTAAAATAAAATTAGTTATTTTATATCTTGAGTTTGGACCCGGGCTTAGCACGGGCCTCGTGAAACTAGTGTGTGTGTATATATATATATATATGTATGTATGTATGTATGTGTGTATATATATATATATATGTATGTATGTATGTATGTATGTATATATGTATACATATATATATACATCTATATATGTATATATATATGTGTGTGTGTGTATATACACACACCTGAAGTTGTTTTGTTATGATACACTTAAACTTTAAAGGGGGGTCTATTACCACCTAAACTCATTTTTTCTATATTTATGTGCTTCTTTTTGCTAACCTGACTACCAAGTATCAAAATATTTTTGTACTCCTTTCGGTCAAATCAACACAAAAAGAGTATAAAAAAATTCTAATACTCGGTCGTCACGTCAGGAAAAAGGAGCATAAAATACAGAAAAAATGATTTTAGGGGTAATAGAACCCCGTGAAATCAAGGCGTGTCATAACAACTTTGGATATAGTTTGAGGGGGTGGTGTAACGCCCCAAGTCTGTACCCCGAACACTACACGGTACTTACGACCCCGAAGGACCACAAGCTAACCCATGACTGGTACCTGTTGTGAGCACTGAATAATAATACAAAAATAATGCGGAAGTTAGGCTGAAATGCCATAAGGTTCATAATCTGAATACTAATAATATAGCAACTGATAATAACATCTGAAAACTGAATATTGTCTGAACTAGTCTAGTTTGAAAAGCCTCTAACTGAACTATCTGGATGTGGAGTTGATGGGATAAGCCCCCAACTAACTCAGACTAATAAAATATTGAATCTACTGTAATACTGAAACAAATAATATCTTTTATGGATGAGGACTCATTACTGAATCTGCTGCTGCTAACTGAAACTGGCTAAGCACGGTCAGGAACCTGAGCGTTCGAACCTATGATATGAGATATCATAGCGCAAGAAAAGAGTATGTGATTAGTACGAGGAATGTACTGGTATGCTAGATTGGGTAAGGCTGAAATGCATGGGTTCATATGCATGAACAATAATTGACTGAGTGATATGAATATAACTGAATGAGAGTACATGAATAACTGAAGCTACTGTAAACACTAATTATGCAATACTATGAATATTCATATATACTATGTCTGAGATTTATACTGAAACTGAGTACTGAGTTTTAATAACTGAGTAACTTATATCTGAGATTACTGATAACTGAATTACTGATAACTGGGTGACTATTACTAACAGTCCTGATTCTGTAGAACTAAACTGAGTTCTATACTGAAGACTGAAACTGAAACTGTGGGAGGTAATCATCTAACTGACATGCCCCTCTCTAAACTGATTGGGGTTCAACCTGTAACTCCAGTTGGAAGGGTGTCAGTACTGTGCCACGGGTACAGATACTGGCTATGTGGATCCACTGAAATATCGTCTCGAAGGACTAAGGGTTACCCTCTACTTGTAGGTTCCCTGATGAGAGCGGTATTACCCTCAACTAGCAGGTAAACACCTTATCAACCCTCAATTGGCGGGTTGATATCTCAACCTACGCTAACTACGTAGTTCTATAACGCAAGGACTGCTATAAAGGATCATACCCTCTACTGACAGGTGAGCCTCCATCCTTGGGTTCGCTCGGTGCTGAATCCTACTCCCAACTAAATGACACTGATTATTAAACTAGATTGAGTTTCATTGAGTTCTGTAACTAACTCAGTACTATTGTTTGTGACATTACTGAGACTATTATGTAGCTACTGCGATCTAGGTAAACAACTAGATTTTTTGGATATTGAATACCCCCAGGACTCGATAGCATTAATAGTAAAATATGGCACAATCTTGAAAGCATACTAGCTAGTCACTTAGTCATGATTCATTCATTGACACATTTTGTCAAACACTTGCAAGGCATGAACTTGTACATGAATGGGAATACATGCTAACATGTCATGATTGCATTATTTAATTCACATAGGCATTCTAACAAACACTTGGGGAGCATAATTATCTCACTTAATAATAAACATATATAAATATCATGGCTACAACATTCAACTTGAAAGTTCAAGGATTTAACATGAGAATCACATAATTCATCACATATGCTATCTTAATTTCATGAAACTCATAATTAATCATGGATTGAAGACCATATAACAATCCACACATGAACACAATCTAATTCAAACATGTAATTCATGAAATCTCAATCTTGCATTTTGAAAAAGGATTCTTAGGCTCCATGGGTGGCAAGGACCCATGAATAAACATCTAACATACCTGGGAAGTTTAGTTCTTGAAGATTCTTGATGGATTTCTTGAGATTGTTCTTGATTCTTGAAGGTTAGGGTTTTGCTATTTGGAAGAGAATGATTCTGATTTAGGGAAATTGAATAAAAGTAATGACTAATTAGGTTATTAGGACTTAAATCTCGTGTTTAGGACTGATTAGGGCTGTGAAAAAGACCAATTTGCCCTTGAAGTAATTTGAATTCCCGTCATAAAATTTTTTGATTTTGGCTTTCACCGCGACGTGGTAGCATCGCGGTGAGCGATTGAAAGTTGGCTGAAACTGTTTAAAAATGGACAATAGCGAAAATGAACTTTGGCACGACGTAGTGGAATCGCGTGTCGGGCTACTGGAAATTGACAATTCTAAAATGGCACCGTAGCGCGAAGTGGCGTTATCGCGGTGCCTTATTGGAAAATGACAAGTGGGAACTGGGACTTCATCGCGATGCGTTGGAATCGCGGTGTCTCACTGGAAACTGACGAATGACATTTTGACCCTCACCACAACGCGGTGCTTCTCAACTTGACATACTGTCACTAAAAGTGCCATAACTTCTCATTCGGATATCAGATTTGGGCAAAATTTATATCGTTGGAAAACTGACTGAATTTCCTACAAAATGATGGGTCTTAAGCTGAAAAATTCTGAGTATTTTTGAAAGTATATATAGGAATTCTCGTGTACTAAGAGCTAAACTGTGCTAGAAAAAAATGGGGTATTATAGGTGAGGGAGGGGGAGGGATAGTTGTCGTTATATCAATAAAATAACAATCATAAAAAATAGCATTAGCTTTTGTGACAAATTCATTTAAAAAGTTATTCTACTTATAATACTACAACAACAACAACAACAAACCCAGTGTATTCCCACCTGGTGGGGTCTGGGGGGTAGGATGTACGCAGTCCATACCTCTACCTCTGAAGAAGTAGAAAGGCTGTTTCCGATAGACCCTCGGTTCGAGACACGCGGTACCACACAAACACATAGTAAAGCACAGCACAAGGTTACAAGATTACATAACATAAATACGGCACCCATAAGTAATATTAAACAGAGGAAAGCACACAGCTTCATAATAAAACATGGGACACGGACTCCTAACAGGAATAAACCCCCACCAAGTAGTTCCCTATACTAGCGACTCAGACTGGCCCTAGTCCACTGCCCTGATTCGCGTCCTCCAGACCTTCCTATCTAGGGTCATGTCCTTGGTGAGCTGTAACTGCTCCATGTCTCGCCTAATCACCTCACCCCAGTACTTCTTCGGCCTACCCCTACCCCGCTTAAAACCATCCAACGCTAGCCTCTCACACCTACGGACCGGGGCATCCACGCCCCTCCTCTTCACGTGTCCGAACCATCTCAATCGGGCTTCCCGCATCTTGCACTCCACTGGTGTCACACCTTCTCCCGGATGTTCTCATTCCGAACTCTATCCTCTCTAGTCAGCCCACACATCCAGCGCAACATCCGCATTTCTGCCACCCTTATCTTTTGGATGTGGGAGTTCTTAACTGGCCAATACTCCGCTCCATACAACATGGCCGGCCGGACTACCGCCCTGTAGAATTTGCCTTTAAGCTTAGGCGGCACCTTCTTATCACACAGCACCCCCGACGCGAGCTTCCACATCATCCATCCCGCCCCAATACGGTGCGAGACATCCTCGTCAATCTCACCGTTACACTTATAATACTAAAAAATTTAAATAAAAATATATAAATGCTTGACTAAAATAAATAATATATCATATAAAAGATATTATAAATGTCAAGGTTAAAATAGATATTGCCAAGGTAAAATGGGGGAGAATGCGTATTATTCAAAGTTGAGGGGAGTTTGATTTTGAAAGTAAACTTGAAGAGGGAAAATGATTTTCACCCATTTAAATTTAAAAAATTAATAATATTTTATTTTTTTATTTTTTTAAATGAATTCAATAAAATATCAAATCGATCTCTTTTGTATTTCTTATCAACTTTATTTACTTAATTAAATATATAAATATTAAGAAAAATTTCACATAATCTAAGAAAATTATTGCTGTCACAACAATAAGAAGTTAATAATGGATTATAAATTAAAAATGATTAAAAAATCCATTTCTAATTATATAACAAAATTAAAGAGAAATATATCATTATACTTCATAAAAATATACTATATACATAAAAATTATATTTAATTTTGATTTAGGTCAAAAGTAAGGCAAAGCGAAACAGGAACACTGATTTACCATTGAACTCTCTTATCTTTCATTCATTCACTGGTATCTTTCGGCTTCCCACTCGAACACTCACCTCTGCAGAAGTTGAACTACAAACACAAACCTAACCAAGTAACAATTCTTTACTCTCAATATTTTCCTCTTTGACTTATGTTTTTGTTGCTATGCATAAATCCAGGGGGGAGCGAGCCTTCTGTTCGGGTTCGGCCGAACACTTCACGAAAAAATATATTATTTATACATAATTAAAATTATTTTTTTATGTGGTTATAGTAGGTGTTGAAAAGCTTTCTTTCAATATGGAACCTTTGTTGAAATCTGACTCCGTCTCTGCTGATAAATAAATCAATCAACGAGTGACTAGTTAATTTATTGTTTTCTCCGAAAATATAGACCGAGTAATTGGTGACCTGGAACTGGAAATGGATGAAGCAATGACTTTGTATTTGTTTATTTAGTAATAGAGTAGTAAACTAGTGGATTTCCTCACTGCTATGCACTTTATTGTTGTACACTCATTATTCATTAAGATTGAATATTGGTACTTTAGATAGGGATTTTGTTCCTCTTTGGGAACTGCAGCGCCTTATTGAGGAATGGTTGATTATCAAGTATGCAAATTGATTATCGTTTCCTATAGTTGCTGATGCACAACAAACGTTGCTTATTGTTATATAAATCGTGTAGTTAAATTAACTCAGTAGGCTCATGTGGGCAGGGTTTGTGAGTAAATGCTAGGTTGTGTTGTATGAGAATATGCCCTTGGACCACCTCTAGCGTTCCAAGTTGCCAGGAATGTATGTACATGCTAGAAGGACCTGGAACATGAATGTTACCCAGTCTCTTAAAAACTGTCAGTGGGTGAGTGTCAAATTCTCCGCAAGTAGTGTTTTTTTGGAGAATCCGACACGGGTCTCGCATCGAAAGTAAAGAGTTTGCGCAACTTTGATTTAAACAGATTAAGGTACTAACAAATAGATCCAATGTTATTTCCTTGTTTACAACATGGAGTCCAGTCATTTTGCAAATAGATTAAAAGATTCTTAAGATACTTGTTTTAACACATAGGAGTTGTAACTTGTAACTTGTGAAATAGGTTCTTATTTCTTACAGGCTGCTGACCTGAAAATCCATAGCAAAGACTTCTATGAGACGTTCTATTTTTCCTTAGAAATGTATTCGTTCTAGAAGGGAATCAAAAGAAGATAAAGTGACCAACGTATAAAAGAAATTGATTCATCATCTATAACGTCTATCCATTTGGGGGCTGGGGTAATACATATGATGCTATGCAATTTGTGCGACCAGATGTCCATATAATATGCATGGGATTAGCCGCTTCAGTGGGATCTTTTATTCTGGTTGGAGGAGAATCAAATCTTCTCAAACTCACTCAAAAAGGTGCTGAGTTGGTATCCCATTGTAAGTAAGGATTCTTGTGGTTGCGAACGGGTGGAAGACTAAGTATGCAATATGTTCTTTTGTGGCATTAAGAAAAAATTCAATTTCTGACAAAAATGAAGCTCCCTATTTCTGATACATTGAGACAAATCTCAATTTGAAAAACTGGTGTATTCTGCAATTGCGTGGCAGTTATTTTTCAGTTGTACCAATTATTTGATACTGCAATTTTTCTCCATTTGGTATTACTGGTGGTCTTAGAGATGCTATTTGCTTTTTTTTTTTTTGGTGAACAGAGATGCTATCTGCATTTTCAATTGCGCTTGTTGAGGAAATGAAGTTAACCGTTCTTCATGGACTAATACCTGAGGAATAACGAAGGAATTCTAAGGAAATGCATAATCATTCCAAGCCTCATTCTAGAACTATATTTTCTTCGTTGTTATTTGTCTTGCATAGGGTACTGGATAAGAAAACACTGATAAAGAAGTCAAAAAAAGAAGAGCTGATGTCCCTGTAATTCAACAGAACCATTATGAACTTGAAATTTGGAAAATGGGATAATTTCATGCCATAACTATGTTTTCTCTCCATTATCTTGTTTAGCTATTACATGGAGTTTCTCTTATGTTAAGTTACAATGATTTTGATCTTTTAGAGCAATGGAGTTACAACACAGCCAAAGGCTGAAGCTTTGGGCCCCACCTTTAGAAGAGAAATGCCTGAGAAGCTTCCCTTCAGCATTTGGAATTGTTCCACGAAGGAGAAACACACTGAGAAGTTCTATTGTCTCTTCCTTGAAATTGAATAATTTTGGTCCATCGGCACCAAGATTTTGGAGGTCCCAATTGGTGGTATTCACATTTCTCTACTTCTATTTGTTTTATTTGAACGTCATCATCGCTGTTAATCTGTATTACATGCTCATATTCTTCAAGATCCCTGCTTATGACTATGGACTGTTGTAACAGGTTCCTGGTCTCAGACAAAAGGGACCAAAAGCTTCGAAGTTAGAAGAGTTGCTCAAATTTGGCAATGGAGAGAATGATGAAGGAGATGAATCTGAATCTGATTCTGATGGAGGTCATAAGCAGGATGATGACTTTCATATGGATGAGGATGAAAGGCGTGAATGGAGGAGGAAGATAAGAGATGTCATAAAAATGGCTCCTGATGTTGAGGAAGAGGTAGATCTTGTTGAGAGACGAAAAAAGATGCAAAAGCTTTTGGCTGATTACCCTCTTGTTGTTGAAGAGGAAGACCCTGATTGGCCAGAAGATGCTGACGGGCGAGGTTTTAACTTGGATCAATTCTTCAATAAGATCACTATCAAGAATGTCAAGAAAGATGATGATGATGAAAATGATGACAGTGACAATGAATTGGTATGGCAAGATGATGACTATATTCGTCCAATTAAGGACTTAACTACTGCAGAGTGGGAGGAGACTGTCTTTAAAGACATCAGTCCTCTTATTGTTCTTGTTCATAATCGCTACAAAAGGTGATCTTGCCACCCCTTTACATTTCTCATTATCGATGTAGCCTTTGACTTAGATGTGAAATGCAGTTCTATTAGTTGTTAGTTAGGGGCACTTTCTTCCGCTGCTATTTCTGTCATGCTTCTGTTTTGTTTCTTGTCCATGTGCGTGAAAGTTACAATCTACTTGCTCATACCTGCTCCTCTGAGAGTCGGGGTTACCTGCTGTCTTCATTTATGTGTCTTGCTTCAATTAGACAATCAAATTTTTATACTAAACAGCAGCTTGCATATGCCCATCATTCACTAGGTTTCTTTACTCTTCATAGTACTAATATATACCTTTTGGAAGTCTCTCCACTGATTCACAATTAGGCCAGGAAAAAGGTCACATGTGCAGTGAACTAAAATTAATCGGTGCGCGCTGTTGAATTAGAGTTCTCAAACAGTCCCTATCAGCTTAACCAAGAACGACACTAAGTTCACTAATGTTTTTGCTTACACTCTGATAATAGCTTCCTAAATGTCAATTCTTATGTGGAAGTGGCCTAGTAAACTTGTATTATAAGAGTTCTTCCTCAATATATTGGAAGATTTTGGATTCCAGAAATAACATTTCTAGAAGAGAGAAGCATAACTTGGTTCACAAAAGACATTACATTTTTCATGATGGCAATCCGTATCCTGTATACTCCCTTCTGTTCTTCCTTTGAGAATTGAGACATGTTCATTTGACAAAAAACAACTTTTTTCATTTATTTAAGGGATTTTTCCTATCATAGAATTGGTTACTGGCTGAGCCTTAATAAACAGAGACCTAAAGTAGGTTTTCGAGAAAGACGTGCACGAAGGGCTGCAGTTCTTCATCTAGACACTTGTGGTGTTTAGGAGAACATTATCTTATGAAAGTTGTGTGCTACATGCAGGCCTAAGGAAAATGAAATGATATGGGATGAATTGGAGAAGGCTATCCACATTATCTGGAATTGCAGGCTACCATCGCCAAGGGTTAGTTAAACCATTCAACTTTAACCAATTATATTCCAAACACACTATTGATAGTTTGTTCTCCCTCTAGTCTGTAGCAATTGATGCTGTTGTTGAAGTTGACTTGGTGTCTGCTTTGAAAGTCTCTGTTTTTCCCGAGCTCATCTTCACTAAAGCAGGGAAAATCTTATACCGTGAGAAAGGTTAAGGTCTACCTTATGGAATATTGCTTTTGACCATTGTGTCTTTATCTCAAATCCTCATTCTATATCTAACTTTTTTCACTGTTATCCTTGAGTAGCGAGCCGAACAGCAGGTGAGTTGTCCAAAATGATGGCATTCTTCTATTATGGAGCTGCCAAGCCACCTTGTCTCAGTGGCATCGAGAATTCTGAAGAGTTAATACCTACAATCTGAGCAAGAAATTATCATGGTAGATGAGTCTTCAGATCTGTTTAAACTATAATTTTAATAGCTTCACCGTGTTCTGAATTGTCATGACTTTAATACTGATCCTACAGGTGCAGCAATGAGCGTTGGCTGTACAATCAGTCACTAAGATGGCGCTGCAGCTCTTGGTGGTGTTTTATCTGGTGAGAAGATGGGAGGTTTCTTGTGCTCTCTTCAAGATTAAATAGGTGCATTGCTCGTTCCTTCGGTTCTTATTCTAGTGTGGTGGCCCTATTCAGTTTCAATACAGCAAACTCTTATCACTGCAAGCAGCTTCAGCCTTCCAGGTTGAAAGTGTTGGTAACTGAAATGACATGCCAACATTTCTTCAACTTTTCGAGTACATATCTAGCTAGGAAGCAAAAGTTTATTTCTCAATCCTCTTCCAAAATCATTTTAGATTGGGTTTATTATCATTTTGTAATGAGACTTGCCCTTGACAGCCTGTATTTGTAATAGTACCGTTGTCTCTTTTCAAACTTCCATGGAAATACAAACAACAAAGTATATAATATATCTTTTCCAACTGTGTACACACACTATTGAGGCAAAAAATAATTCGGACCGACGATTTCTGGCGAAAGGGTACATGGCTATATAAATCACTTTCACAAAATTAGTGCTTGTCTGAGATTAGGAAAAGATATATATCAAGCATATTCAATACAGACATGATATTAGAGACTTTAAGAGTACCCAAAAGGCCAAAAGAATCATATCCAAACAACTCCCAAACTAGAATATGAACTGGGACTGTACAGCTGAGATATGTTCTCACAAAATCTATGCCACTAATTCCCATGTGGCAAAGAATCAAACTTACACATTTCACAGCTCTTAATTTCCACAATGCAATCTTACCAAATGAAGAAACCGTAGTTCATAAACAAGAGATCGGAATATTCTAAGGCAAGAATTGCATATCTCCATATTCTTTTTATAAATAAATGTTTGTGATTTTACACTTCCATATACACATAACTTTATAAAGATCCACAAGTCAACAATTGTTCTAAGTTGTAACTAGTTATTCTTCAATACATTCGTTTCACATGGTACGAACAATCTTTTCACACCAAACATAGATCTTTTTCTTTTTTTACAAAATATATATATAAATTTATGGATGAAGCTTTACATTTTAAAAAGTTGAAATCATAATTTGAAACTCCAAATCATGCTTTTCGAAAAACTTGGAATTAGAAATCATGATCCTAAACCACATATTCAAACACTATTAAAATCATAACTTCATATCAAATTCCCAAACTCAAACTAAGTTTTGCTTCAAATTGTAAGACATGTTCTCTTCACTCTTACCTTATACGAAAAAATACAAAAGAGTT
Source organism: Capsicum annuum (assembly GCF_002878395.1). NCBI lineage: Eukaryota > Viridiplantae > Streptophyta > Magnoliopsida > Solanales > Solanaceae > Capsicum > Capsicum annuum. The sequence continues at coordinate 6,198 of NW_025893951.1, read as the reverse complement.
GGGCATAAAATTCCCAGTTTATACAAGTCTAAATTGCGCCGAAATGGATACTTATTTTATATGTCACTCAATATTTCACACTATCTTGACTTTAAATAGAGAGACCATATTACTACTATATATATATATATATATATATATATAAAAGCGTGAATGGCAGCTGCAAGCAGGCAGCTGACGGTTGACATGCTTGCTTTCAGCGGTCTGGTTGCTCCGTAATTTTACTATTTCACCCCTAATTAATTATTATATGATATTTACGTATTAAAAAATAATAATATTTAATAAAAATATTATAAATATTTATAAAATAAAATAGACATTTATGACATGTTTGTTTCAGTTGCCTGCAATTTTACTATATGACCCATAATTAATTATTATGAGTCAACCAAATATTTAAAATTAATAATATTTATTCTAAAAAAAATTATAAATATTTATAAAATAAAATAGACATTTATGACATGGTTGTTTCAGTTGTTTCAACTGCAATTTTACTATATAACCCATAATTAATTATTATGAGTCATCCAAATATTTAAAAATTAATAATATTTATTCTAAAAAGGGTAAAATAAACATAAAATGATAAATTAACTATTGATTTTAAATTAATTTGACATCTTATATGAGGTCCACTTAATTTTTTTTTCACAAGTATTTTTATAGCAATTTTGCTTTACCACTTCGAATTAGTTATTATGAGTCATTCAATATGTATCAATTTTGTTACTTCAATCGTAATATTTTGTTGACTCTCAAAATTATATCAGTATCACTTAAATTGAAATAGAAAAGAATATTATAAATCACAATAATTAAAAATTTATATTACTTTTAAAATATAAACTGACTATCAATACAATTACAATTGCAAACAATTTAAAATAGTACAATACAACGGCAAAAAAGTATTATAAATTACAATAGCTAACAACTTAAAAAATTTAAAAATATATTAAAAATATAATTAATTATTTTATTTTATTTATATCACATAAATTGAGATAAAAAATAACATATATTGGGTCCGTGCTGGCACGGGCCTTCCACATCTAGTATAGAAAGATATATAGAGTTGCTATGTTTTAATTCTTACTGATTTTCCATGATTACGACATAAAGTAAGCCTGTCAAATGGGTCGGGTTAACTCGGCCCGCCCGACTCACTAAACAAACCCGGCCCAATTTGATCCGGCTTGATCAGTGAACGGGCTATAGGATACCGGGTCTGAGTTGGGTTAATTTTTTTTTTGAAGGCCCGGTTAATTCGGCCCGGATCAAAATCGGTTCAGGCCCGCTGGTTAAGTTTTTTTTTTTAAAATCGGATTTTTTAATTTATATATTATATAAAGTATATAACTATATATATAGTGTGTATATATATTATAGTATATATATTATGGTATATTTTATTTAAAGTAATACGTATATATTGAATGTTATTTATATATGTGTGTATATTTTCTAAAGTAGTATATATTTAACGTATACATGTGTATATGTTTTATAAATTAGTATATAATTATATATATAGTGTGTGTGTATATATTGTAGTATATATATTTTAGTATATGTTTTATTTAAAGTAGTAGTACATATATATTGAATGGTACGTATATATGTGTATATATCTTCTATAGACGTATATATTTAATGTATACATGTGTATATGTTTTATAAATTAGTATATATAACTATATATATAGTGTGTGTGTATATTGTCGTATATATATATTGTAGTATACGTTTTATTTAAGGAAGCACATATATTGAATGATACGTATATATGTGTATATATTTTCTAAAGTACTATATATTTAACGTGTATATATGTGTTTATATTTTCTAAAGTAGTATATATTTATCGTATACATGTGTATATGTTTTATAAATTAGTATATAACTATATATTTAGTGTGTGGATATATTGTAGTATAAGTTTTATTTAAAGTAGTACATATATTGAATGGTACGCATATATGTGTGTATATTTTTTAAAGTAATATATATTTAACATGTACATGTGTATATGTTTTATAAATTAGTATATAACTATATATATAGTGTGCGTATATATTGTAGTATATATATATTGTAGCATATGTTTTATTTAAAGTAGTACATATATATTGAATGATACGTATATATGTATATATATCTTCTATAGACGTATATATTTAGCGTATACATGTGTATATGTTTTATAATTTAGTATATAACTATATATATAGTGTGTTATATATTGTAGTATATATATTGTAGTATATGTTTTATTTAAAGTCGTACATATATTGAATGGTACGTATATATGTGTATATATTTTCTAAAGTAGTATATATTTAACGTATAAATGTGTATATGTTTTACAAATTAGTATATAACTATATATTTATTGTGTGTATATATTGTAGTATATATATTATAGTATATTTTAGGGATAATACCCATGAAAATACCTGAAGTTTGACCGGATTACCAGTTGAGCATACTGAACTTTGTGGGGGTCCTATTACCCCCCAGATTTTTTTTTTTTTCGTATTTTAATGGCATATATCTGTCACTTGGCACACTGCGTGTGATTCACGCGCATTGAGCGCGTGAACAGTGTTAAAAACATTTTAAAACTCTTTTTTTTTGCTAAACAACTCCTTAATTTTATAATTATTTAAAGTTTTATATTTTTATTTATTTTTTCATTCTTCTTTCTTCTTTCTTCAACAATGGTTGCTCCATTGTTGAATTGAAATTTAATGAAACTCAATGGTTATAATTTAATGAAACTCGCTAATTGAAACTCAATGGATGATTCGGAAGATTCAAACTCGAAAACTTGCTAATTTACTTCCGAGTTTTATTAATGGAAATTGAATCTTCCGAATTCCATTAACGGAAGATTGAATAGCTTCATACATGAAATTAAATTTTTCGAATCTTCCGAGTTCCATTAATGAATTTTCTGAATCTTCTGAGTTCCATTAATGGAAATTGAATCATGAAATTAAATTTTTTGAATCTTTCGAGTTCCATTAATAAATTTTCCAAATCTTTCGAGTTCCATTAATGGAACTTCAATCTTCCATTGATGTTTCAATTAGTGAGTTTCATTCAATTAGCCAGTTTCATTGAATCTTTCATTAATGGAACTCGCTAATTGAATCTTCCGAGTTTCAATGGAAAATTAATGGAAGATCTCATTCAATTATTTGAAAAAACTTTCTTCATAATCTCAATGGAATCATTTGGAATATTTAATATGGTTGTAATGGTGACAAAATGCTGAAAAGTGATAAAATGGAGAAGAAACGGCGCGTGTACCACACTTCCCACCGATAAAACTGGGTATACATTTTGAGGGGAAGATTAATTCCACTTTAAAAAAGTTCGGGGGGAATTAATTCCAATTAAAAAAGTATAGGGGGTAATAGGACCCCAGCAAAGTTCAATATGCTCCACTGGAAATTTGGTTAAACTTCAGGTATTTTTGTGGGTATTATCCCTATATTTTATTTAAAGTAGTACGTATATATTGAATGATACGTATATATGTGTGTATATTTTCTAGAGAAATATATATTTAACATATACATGTGTATATGTTATATAAATTAGTATATAACTATATATTTAGTGTGTGTATATATTGTAGTATATTTTTATTTAAGTAGCACATATATATTGAATGATACGTATATATGTGTATATATTTTCTAAAGTAGTATATATTTAACGTATACATGTGTATATGTTTTATAAATTAATATATAACTATATATTTAGTATGTGTATATATTGTAGTATATGTTTTATTTAAAGTAGTACATATATTGAATGGTACGTATATATGTGTATATATTTTTTAAAGTAGTATATATTTAACGTATACATGTGTATATGTTTTATAAATCAGTATATAACTATATATTTAGTGAGTGCATATATTGTAGTGTTTATACACTGTAGTATATGTTTTATGTAAAGAAATATATATATTGAATTGTACGTATATATGTGTATATATTTTCAAAAGTAATATATATTTAATATATACATGTGTATATGTTTTATAAATTAGTATATAACTATATATATAGTGTGTGGCTATATTGTAGTATATGTTTTATTTAAAGTAGTACATATATTGAATGATACGTTTATATGTGTATATATTTTCTAAAGTAGTATATATTTAACGTATACATGTGTATATGTTTTATAAATTAGTATATAACTATATATATAGTGTGTTTATATATTGTAGTATATGTTTTATTTAAAGTAGTACGTATATATTGAATGGTACGTATAGTATATGTTTTATTTAAAGTAGTACGTATATATTGAATGGTACATATATATGTGTATATATTTTCTAAAGTACTATATATTTAACGTATACATGTGTATATGTTTTATAAATTATTATATAACTATATATTTAGTGTGTGTGTATATATTGTAGTATATGTTTTATTTAAAGAAGTACATATATTGAATGGTACGTATATATGTGTATATATATTCTAAAGTATTATATATTTAACGTATACATGTGTATATATTTTATAAATTAGTATATAACTATATATATAGTGTGTGTATATTGTAGTATATATATTGTAGTATATGTTTTATTTAAAGTAGTAGTACATATATATTGAATGGTTCGTATATATGTGTATATATCATCTATAGACGTATATATTTAACGTATACATGTGTATATGTTTTATAAATTAGTATATATAACTATATATATAGTGTGTGTATATATTGTAGTATATATATATATATATATATATTGTAGTATATGTTTTATTTAAAGTAGTACATATATTGAATGGTACGTATATATGTGTATATATTTTCTAAAGTAGTATATATTTAACGTATACATGTGTATATTCTTTATAAATTAGTATATAACTATATATTTAGTGTGTGTGTATATTGT
>NW_025893951.1:0-1141 GCF_002878395.1 Capsicum annuum | reverse complement strand
TGTATATGTTTTATAAATTATTATATATATCATTATATTGTAGTATATATATCTTGTAGTATATGTTTTATTTAGAGTAGTATATATATTTAACTAACGTATAGTCGTATACACGATTACATCTGTAATTGTGTATATGTATTATGTGTATATATTTTTTAAAGTCTAATGTAGTATATACTTTATATATCGTGTATATATATATTGTTTAGCTTATTTAAAATGTATATAGGTGGGTATATATAGTGTATATTGAAGAAAAACCTTTTTTTTGGATGTTTGACCGGTTTTGACCGAATTTAGGTGGGTTAGACCGGGTTGAGTTAAGTGAGCCGGTTTAAGATTGTTTTTAAAAAATTTACTGTTGGGCCCAAAATCAAACCGGCCCGTTTAACCAGGCTCGGATCCAAACCGACCCACTAACCGGCTAAAATTCATGGGTCGGCTCCAGATTGACCCGGCCTGGCCCACTTAACACCCTAACATAAAGTGATAAAGTGAATAAGACTTTAATCTCTTTTTCTTTTATTGTTGTCCTATAAAGTGTTGAATAAAGTTTGGTAAATCTATTGGCAGAAGGCTAGAAGATTTCCACTTAGTAGTTGTATACTTGTTTTCCAATTTGACACTTGACTAGCAAGTAGTTGCTTACTTTGCAATGAAGCACGTCATGGTAAACGTTATATTAGGGATAATTATGGGGTTGAACCATTCGGAGATGTAGTTTAATTTTACAAAATATATACAAAGTGTTTAGATATTTCTTATACGTTGTTTATACTTTAATCATGCTGGTAAATTAGATGGCCGAAGGATATAGATCCATAGTTTTCCCGTTACATTACAAAGTAACACAATGCATTATTCGTTATTAACGAACTTACATATCTTTATAGTGTGTGTAACACTTTTAATTATAATATCAAAATAATTTGTTTTAAAATAATTGCATTGTCAGTTTATAAAAAGAAGCTCATTCCTTCATTGAAAATGGCCCCCCTCCTAGAAATGGTTTGTTTAATTGATGTGTGTATCTAAAGATATTTCCATCATGCACACACTATATATGTCATTATGAATCTCATCTCTTCCGCACACAACAGTTTAATCAATCCTATAATGATAACAAAGGCATAATGAC